>NC_091124.1:60995000-61195000 GCF_040183065.1 Periplaneta americana | reverse complement strand
GTGTGGTGTGGTGTGGTGTGGTGTGGTGTGGTGTGGTGTGGTGTGGTGTGGTGTGGTGTGGTGTGGTGTGGTGTGGTGTGGTGTGGTGTGGTGTGGTGTGGTGTGGTGTGGTGTGGTGTGGTGTGGTGTGGTGTGGTGTGGTGTGGTGTGGTGTGGTGTGGTGTGGTGTGGTGTGGTGTGGTGTGGTGTGGTGTGGTGTGGTGTGGTGTGGTGTGGTGTGGTGTGGTGTGGTGTGGTGTGGTGTGGTGTGGTGTGGTGTGGTGTGGTGTGGTGTGGTGTGGTGTGGTGTGGTGTGGTGTGGTGTGGTGTGGTGTGGTGTGGTGTGGTGTGGTGTGGTGTGGTGTGGTGTGGTGTGGTGTGGTGTGGTGTGGTGTGGTGTGGTGTGGTGTGGTGTGGTGTGGTGTGGTGTGGTGTGGTGTGGTGTGGTGTGGTGTGGTGTGGTGTGGTGTGGTGTGGTGTGGTGTGGTGTGGTGTGGTGTGGTGTGGTGTGGTGTGGTGTGGTGTGGTGTGGTGTGGTGTGGTGTGGTGTGGTGTGGTGTGGTGTGGTGTGGTGTGGTGTGGTGTGGTGTGGTGTGGTGTGGTGTGGTGTGGTGTGGTGTGGTGTGGTGTGGTGTGGTGTGGTGTGGTAGTTTTATTTACCGAGATTCCTTATTGTTTATTCCAATCTCTTTCCTTTGCTTCTTTGACTTCAATCTACCATGTTCAGCCACCCTACAGTTCTGTGACTTGTAATATTGTCTTCTGATCCGGACATTTAGTATAATACGATGTTACACCTCTTTGAGACCATTAAATGTAAGCTACAATCAGTAAACAAAATTATTCTTGGTTGTTCCTGTTATAGCAATGAACTATAAATTACTTTATATAAATACTATCCCAGACAGCACACGTGTTCCTGGAAAGTGCTTGCGCAGTATAACATCTACTTATTCACGGTGCATTTATCGAGTTTGCTGTATTTAAATTAAATCATTTATCGAGTTTTGAAAAAACCTATCAAGTTTAACATCCTCTACACGCTGCATGTGTCGCGTTATGAAAAATCTGACTTCACAGTTCGATGCACAGTAACGAAATTGTAATGACATGGTGTATAACTCAATTTCATAAAATTTTGCATCTATCGAGTTTTGAAAAAACGCTCCTCAATTATAAAGAGCTGTTATTGCACTTGTGTAAACTCTAGGTATAAAATTTAAGTTATTTCCAGTTTTTAGGAAAATATGGTCAAGACGTATAAAATTTAAGTTATTTCCAGTTTTTAGGAAAATATGGTCAAGACATTAATTGGATGATGAACGAGTAATGCAATTTAAGTATTTCACGTATCTATATTCTTGCATGATATTTAAATACATGTTGCCAAAATTATCCAAGCTATTTTCTAAAACATTGTTTTTTATAACTTTGTATATTGACAAGAGGCTTTTAAAAATAGTGTTGCAATGGGATATGTCAATATCACTTAAAGAAACTACAATGTTTTCCTTAAAATTTACAACTATGCCATCCATTTATTATACTTATTACTTTCAACAAAATTATTATAACCATTAATATCATAGCCAGAGTCATAATCAAGCCAGGTTTTAGTTAGAACTATAATATCAAAGTAAATTTAAATTTGATCCTCATGAATACCATACTAGACAAAACTACAATTTCTTTCTAAACACCCCCAAATGTCACACTACTGCTGGATTAAAACACAGCAGAAATTTTGTACCCAGAATATAAAAAGCATTAATTAGAGCTTATCTTGAACTAAGTACATTAAACACACATAGATTTAGGAAACAAATTAGATTAATTATTTAATTGTTTTGTCTTTCCTTAAGCCATATGAGTTTGAAATTGTAATCTAATACTCGTATACTTTGTATTTTGTATATTTGTGTATGTCATTACATGATCTGTATTTTACTAGATATTAATATTAGTGTGCTGAATTAAGACTCTTCAATTTTACAATATACCCCAACTATCTCCAAGGTCTGGTGGTCATAAAACAGCCACCCTCGTAGCAGGTCTAATTCTACGCAGTTATATTCGAACCTTTCAAGCAAGTGCATGAAGTGTCGTTTTTGTTGTGTTGTGGTTGTTTTTTTTCAACCAGAATTTCAATTATTTTTTGTGCTTCTATGGTTGATTTTCAGGTTAGTGTTATTATAGATTGTTAGAGTTATGTTTTTGAATTAAGAGTACGTTGTTATTATTATAATGATTAAGTATATTATGTTTGGTTGAGGACACGTAACCATATTACGTACAATTTTATTTTGTGATTCCTTAAGTTCGGTCTTTATGCAGACCAACAAAAATTGACTCACGTGGCCCCATATTATTTCCTTGACTAATGGGTAGTCTGACATGTTTCCTTAATAATGTCGAAAGGTAAACTGCCCATACTTGCCCCTTTACAGTTGGGACAGTCGTTCTGTGCCGGTGTGCTTGGTTATCTTGAGCAACAGAGTGAGTTTATAGAAACACGTGACTTACCGCCTCGGCTGGGATCTGCAGCGTGTAGTGACATCATCATGCGCAGTTGGTTCCAGGATGTGCGATGAACGGCGCATTCCACTCACAGTTGTCCAGTATCACTTATCACATCATACGTGTTATCATAATAAATACAAACTGATTATAAACATAACATGATATCCATGGTTCAATTATATAGCAATGAAGAGAAACAGACGCAATCAATATATCTAATCATCAGACAAACTTTCGATACCAGATATATCACCACCATTGTCGTCGTGATCATCATCTTCATCATCGTTGCTTTCACTACTGCTGGCTCCGCCCGTAATTATGAAGCTTTCAATTACATTTTCCATAATTCCTTCCTGTTCAATATATTCATCTTCGATTTTTTCAGCATGTTCACATACTTTTTCCCATTTTTCTACACTGATGTCATCAACCCGTTGTTGGCACAATTTTATCACTTGCTCTAATTTAAAAGTTGTGTTTTGACCGGCTACCCACTGCTTTATATCTGCCCAAATCAATTCCAATGGATTTAGCTCAGGTGAATACGGCGGCAATCTGAGTACACAGTGTCCATTCATAGCTAAGAGATTGTCAATCACGTAAGTTTTATGAAGTGGCTTATGTGTTTTAATGAGCCCGTAAAGCTCCACTTTCAGCACATTTTCCTGAAACTGCACATTGTTTCTTCTAAGCCAGTCCTGCATATCACTTTTCTTTGAATTACTTGAGGGAGCTTTATGCAACTGCACGTTATGGTAAGGTGCGTTATCTATTATAAAAACAGATCTAGGGGGCAAATTCGGAATCAACTTTTCCGTTATCCACTTCTGGTAATTGTTGGCATTCATTTCATGATGGTAGTATCCAGTTTTCCTGTTCGATTTAAACATCAGAAATGCGCCAGGTACAAAACCCGCTCGACCCCCTGCATGAACAATAATAAGTCTAGGTCCTTTCGAAATAGGCGCCAGTAAACCTGAGGTTTTGTCATCACTCCAATTTTTTGGTCTTGTATGCGTGCTATGAATATACGTTTCATCCTCGTATATTAGAGGCCTACCTTCTTCTCTGTATTTCTTTATTGCGCGTAAATATGATACGCGCTGTTCTCGAATATCATGCCTTTCCTGTAATACCGCTTTATTATTTCTTGTCTTCTTCCATTTAAACCCCATATCACGTAAAATGATCTTTAAACTTGTACTACCCCCGTTAAAGTTTATGGCATCTTTTAGTTTAGGTAGCAGTTTACTGACAGTGGGCACTGTTTTGTCATTTATATAAAAATTATAAATTGTCTGTCGTATAACTCTTTTATCAAAATCATCAACATCTGTGATGCGTTTCGGTACACGATGAACTTTACCGGGCGTTCCAAAAGAGGTCCCTTCTTCCTCACACTGTTTCCCTTCTTTAATTATCTTTCTTATTGTTCTTTCGGGCACTTTAGTTGCTGCACTCACTCGTTCTTGCACCTTTTTTCAGCGGTATTAAAAAGTCTCCAGAAGCTGCTTCACTCTTCATGAAAGAATGTATATTGTTCACAACTTCCCGAGTTTGGCTATGCAGTGTTTTTGCGCCAAGTTTAGACTGAATAGGAGGCATTTTAGTCTACACAAACACACACAACTGCAATTTGCCATGATAATAAATAAACAATATGAATATGAACTAACTAAACTAACAAACAGCAATTATCACGCACGTGGCACGACGATGTTACACAGCCAAGGCTTTCTGCGAGACTGGCCACTTGCCATATTCTGCGCATGCGCGAGAGTGTAGGCTCACTGGCTAGCTACCATATGATTCTCACCGGCACAGAACGAACGTCCCAACTGTACTTGTCGTTTCATTGTAAAAACCAATAGAAAGCAGCAACAATTTATAATAGTGGTAGCAGCAGCAGTAACAGTAGCAGCAGCAGTAACAGTAGTAGCAGCAGTAGCAGTAACAGTAGTAGCAGCAATAGCAGTAACAGTAGTAGCAGCAGTAGCAGTAGCAGCAGTAGCAGTAACAGTAGTAGCAGCAGTAGCAGTAGTAGCAGCAGTAGCAGTAACAGTAGTAGTAGCAGCAGTAGCAGTAACAGCAATAGCAGCAGTAGCAGTAACGGTAGTAGCAGCAGTAGCATTAACAGTAGTAGCAGCAGAGCAGTAGCAGTAGTAGCAGCAGAGCAGTAGCAGTAGTAGCAGCAGTAGCAGTAATGGTAGTAGCAGCAGTAGCAGTAGTAGCAGCAGTAGCAGTAACAGTAGTAGCAGCAGTAGCAGTAGCAGTAGTAGCAGCAGGAGCAGTAACAGTAGTAGCAGCAGCAGCAGTAGCAGTAGCAGTAGTAGCAGCAGGAGCAGTAACAGTAGTAGCAGCAGTAGGAGTAACAGTAGTAGCAGCAGTAGCAGTAACAGTAGTAGCAGCAGGAGCAGTAACAGTAGTAGCAGTAAGTAGCAGCAACATTAGTAGCAGTTGTAGTGGTCCTGTTTAGTCTTCCCTCTATCCTATTCCTAATAACTAGGAACCGGATTTTTAGATTTTCAAAAAGACCATTTTAGGTTTTTGGAATAAGTGAAATAGGTTTTTTAGGTTTTATGTCCAACCTGTGAAAGTGGTCGCAAATACTGCCTGATTATTAAAAATGTATCCTTACAATTATTCATAAAAAGATATATATTTATTAAGGCAACATGGACCACGAAATTGAACTTTTAAAGAACCAAACTATTTATCAAAATTTATAAGATTCGAAATTTTTGCTCCGGCCCCTTTAACATTATTTGTAGTTTGAATAAGTAATTGTAAGAATTAACATTTTATCTAATATAATTTGCCTTGATATAACTACATAAATTTCAATTTTCAATAGATAAAGGGTACAGTACACACAACTTTTGAATTAAATTTGTTGAAACTTGACCAAGAATTGTTTTGAAAAGTAACAAACAAACAGACAACATTATTTAATGATACTGTTCCTGGTTGCAATATATGACCAAATATTTTTCAAGATTCTCGATTGAGAAGTTTTACATTTGAAGGAGAAAAGGTTCTGTTGATGCACATGACGTCATAGGCGCAAATTTCATCGCTGCCACTGTAGCAGGTACCCATGGTAACTGACAATTGAAGTTTTCTCCCCTGGAGAATGGAGCACACATTTTTCAATTTTTCAAACCCTGGATTCATCTCCAATACTTTCTTCAGTTTTAATGTAATGGCTTCACCCACAGGTCTTGGTACCGGTAGGCTACTTGTTTCTGTAGAAGCATGTTAATGACACCAATTGATCTTTTAGTTGTAGCGACAAAGGTTCCAAGTACTCAATATATTTTGTAAGGTCACTGAAATGTGTCCTGAGGAAAGCAAGGGAGCCATAGATATTATCACTGCTAAGTACAGATTTTTCCTCAGAGAAATGTATTGATGTTTCTCTCAAAACAAAAAAAAGTCAATATATAATGCAGTAAATATAGGATGAAGCTTACCAACAATGATTTTGGTTTTTTTTAGTTACTAAGGTCCACTTTAGGTTTTTTTAGGTTCAACAGATTTCACATATATGACTCCTACGATCATAATTCGGAAAAGTATTGAAGAAATTAGGAGTTCAGAAGCAAGGAAAAGAATAGGTAAAAAAAACCTACAAATCTGGTCCCTACTAATAACTATGCAATAGTTGTCTACATTACTCTTGTTTAGAAACACTCTCAGCTACAATCTAACTAATCCTCCTCTGCTATCGTTGCTACCACTCATTTCTATTATCTCTAATTTTCTGTTTATCTTCAATTATATCTGACTAATATTCACTAATTATCTACATTACAATATTACATTATTTGCCCTATTTTTCACTGACCTTTTCTCAAAATTTTACTCTTTACTCTTGCATTCATTCAATGTTCCAATATTCGAATAGCCTATTTGTAGTATTTCCTTACTACCACTTCTTCAATTCACTTATCACTTTTTCTCTTTCATTGGTATAGATTTTACGGTTCACTCTCTCTACTTGTACTCACTTTCATTTTTTCTCTACTGCACTTCCCAGATTCTTCCACTCTTTCATACATAAAACACTCAATATTCTTTACTTGCCATTTCTAACTTTCTTTAACTCTCTTTACTACTTTTCATTTTACTGGTTGATTCTATCCGTCTTCCCCTTAATACTTAACTAATTATTCCTCGATCTTTTCCTCAGTTCCACTATTTTAGTTATATTAACGATCGAATCCTCACATTTTTGTGTTTAGATTAGGTTGCTCAAATTACATAATTGAAGTTAAATGCACAGTTAACTTCAGATAATGGTCTACAATTCCGCTCTTTAAATTATTTCACCGAACATCTGTCACTGCAATTTTATAACATAAAACATTCATTCTCTAAATTCTGAGGAATGACTTGAAGAAATCTCATTACATATTATGCAAATGTAATAATAATCTTGTATTCAAAAGCATTTATTTCACTGACAAAATATATATTGACGTAATAACGGAAATTAGAATAGGAAACAGAATTGAAATTGTACCCAACAGAGACATACACTTCACAATATATGCAACATTGAAATATTAAACGGTTGATAATTTATTGACCAACATCGCAATGGAAACTTTACACTTTGATATTGCAACACCACGATGAAGGATAAAATCGTAATTTCTGAAATAACAATAAATTTTACTATTATCTGCAATATTCAATAACCTTTTATGCTGGGTACAACAGTGTAGAAATTTTAGATACAAAAATAGACATAAGAATATTTTTTTTTTAATTTGCATCATTCGTGTTATTGAAGAAAGATCATCCAGCAGTGAAGAATTGTTCGAATCTTTATGCTTGCAATAGAAAATTACGATTCTTCTGCTGCTGTAACAGAAAGGTCACAAGAATTAATTAAATGTGTAACAAAATCGCAATAACTGCAATAATGTGCAACGAAAATGTGACTTAACATAGAGGGCAAGTGACCTCTGAATGGAAGGTAGCCATAAAAAAAGAAGAGACGCAGTCGTCTTATTCATTTTGGCAAATAGTGAGAACTGCATGGAAAGACATCTTCATTGTCTGAATATAACAGATTCTGAAAATAACTCCTGATATTATTATGGATGAGGACCATCTAGTACAGTACGAAGACTTGGATCAGTAATAAGAACAACGGTGGTGTGAAAAGGAATAATAGAATGTACTAAGACAATGTCAGAGAACATTAAATAACGTAAAGCTTACTTTAAAGGAAACGAAAATATCATGTTTGAAATGTAACAGAAATGATTAGTAAAAATGCATATCTCTAGTGCAGACGGAAAAATCTGTAAGGTGATTTATTATATAAATGTAATAACTGTCAGCACATTAAAGCAAGAATATATTTTGGAAAATCTTCAGAATTCATATGGTCAAGACACATACCAAGAAAGAAATTGGCTAAAAAACTAGCAGAAGATATGAAATTGGAAATGGTTTGCGCAATAACTGAACGCAATATAATATTCTTCTTCTAAATTAAAGGTGTAGATTACTGCTGTAACACTTGGGCACAAATGGCTCCTTGTGCACCCCAAAAACTGGAGAAACCAGAAAATAGAGAAACAAGAAATAAAAGCTACTAAATTCGTGTCAAAGAATATTATCCATCGCACTGAAAGTTTTTTTACATATTAGCTATCATACATATATTTATATGCACGATCCTACAAAAAGAAAAAAGAAAATAGACAAAAAGAATGACATCAAGCATTTATTCATATTTTTCGTTGCATTGACATACAGTGATTGATTATATTGTACTGGAGTATCTTATAAATTTATATTATTTATTTATAAATTGAGACAAAAAAGATATGAAATAAAAACTTACATATTGATTCAAGTCGAAGAGTATGAACATTAATAAATGACAAAGAAAGAACAATGAAAAACACTTGCCCACAAATGGTAGGGAGGTTGGGATGGGCAGGGCGGAACTCAACATGCAGCCACCTCCACGTGGTGAGTTCTGGGTTGTTTCATTTCACAGAGAATGAAACAAGCGAAGAGCTGCATCTCTTCTTTTAATGGTGGTACGAAAATCCATACAGTGTGGAAGGTGTTCAATAGCAGTGACTTCACACACTAAATCCTTAAGATGAAAGGAATAGAATCTTCCTTCGCCATTATGCGTCCTTTCTTTTTACTTAGTAAGAAACAGATTTTGTTTCTAGAAAAAATTGCTACATAGCAGTGAATTCAGTAGCACTTGCCAATGGACAGAAACACTCTTCCCTGCAGCGCTGATGGCAGTCATGAGGAGACTGCCATTGCACCTTGCCCCCGCGGTGCTCAGGCTTAGGGTGAAGCACGTGTCTTGTAACAGCGTTGTAAAATATCCATTACTTAAACTGATCTATTATTAATTAAAATATTAAAATACTTATTCTTGAACCATAAATTTAACAAAAACGTTATGCAAAATTATTTGTTGCAACTGAAGAGTGTAATGTAGGCATGTTTACGAAATGTGTATTTGTAAATGCGTTTAAAATATAAAGGGATAAAAAAAAATAATCATAATTATAATAGCTATTTATGCAACAAGTTGCGAAATGATAGTATTTTAAACATGAGAAGTGAAGATTGTCCACCGGCCCGAAGGGGTGCTCAACCTTATGAATACTGCAGCCAATATTTTAGAAAATGTTCTTTTGGAGGGTTGCAGGGATCCTCCAATAATAAATAATTTACATAAATGTCTTACTAATTGGTGATTACTGTGATTTATAATACCGGTAATTAATAATACAAGTCTGTTCAAATATTTTTGTAAATTTTAAGTGTGAAACTTCACTCTTGGGCCACAGCGAACATAGTAGTGGGCTGCATGAGGCCTGCAGGTTGTGTACCAGTTTTAGACAGTCACTCGAGAATGCTAAATGTATTTATATTTTAAAGACAATGAAATTGTTGATTCATTCTCTCGCAATGGCGAACTTCTGATGTTGAAGACGAAAGAGTATTACATTTGTATAGAAAGAGATAGATTTCATGGGCTTCAGATATGTAGTAGGCTATGTGATTTGTGTGTATTCCTTCATACCATGTCTTTCTAGCTCTTTCAAGCTTTCTTCTTCCTGGCACTGTCCAATTGAGGATACATTTAGGTCACCGTTCCTCTGACATCCGTTGTACATGTCCATACCACTGTAAAGACCTATTTTCTATTTGTTCATAATAGTTTCATCTGCTTCCATTTCTTTCCTAATATATGTGTTTCTTACATTTTCTAGTCTGGATATCCTCATACTTCTTCGTAATCCATCCATTTCTGTCGCCAACACCCTTTTCTGCATTTTTTCACTTATTGCCCAGCTTTCTGAACCATATGTAAGTATGCTTTCGATTATTGTTTTTAGAATATACTGTTTTGTATTTCTACTTCACAAAACACAATTCAGGGATCTAATCGCTTTCCTAGCACAATTTACTCTGTTAATAATATCTTTTTCGCATGTGTCAGATTTGTCAATAATGGATCCCAGGTATTTGAATTCCTCAACACATTTAATTGTGGCATCATTTATCTGTAGATCTTCTGAAATTCCTTCAATTACCATGTATTCTGTTTTAACAATATTTATTTTCAATCCACCTGCTTCAAATGCATCCATTAATTTACAGACCATATATTCTATGTCTTCTTTGTCTTGTCCTATTATAACCTGGTCATCTGCAAATAATAAATTGTGCATTAACTGACCATTGATATTCACTCCCATTCCTCTGCATGACTTTAGTATATCTTCTAGAAATATCTTAAACAGTGTTGGTGACATCCAGCATCCCTGTCTTACTCCTTTTGTTGTAATGAATTCTGATGATAACCGATTTCCGACTTTAACAAATGCCTTACATCCATACAGCTTTTTTATAAAAGTAATGAGAGCTTCAGGGATTCCAAATTGCTCCATTGACACCCAAAGTCTGTTGATAGGTATAGAATCATAGGCCTTTTCAAGATTTATAAATACCTTATGTACTTTCTTCCCTTTTGCCACCATTTTTTCAATAATTTGATCACAAATATATTGTCCAAGCATGATTTACCAGTTGTAAAACCTGCCTGATCTTCTGATATTTTATGTCCTATTATTTCCTCCAATCTAATTTTAATAATGGTACTTAAAATCCTACTAATTGTTGCCATGATGCTAATGCCTCTATAATTTGCTGGATCTCCTTTATTTCCTTTATTTTTGTATGTATGTATGTATATATGTATGTATTTATTCACACTGCAAATGGGTATATACCCGGTGGCAGTGGTAACTAATTACACTCAATAATGACAATTAATAATAAATACAACTAATAAAAAACAATTAATAATAATAATAATAATAATAATAATAATAATAATAATAATAATAATAATAATAATGATAATAACAACAAGGAGCATCCTAAATTAAAATGAAGCATGGTCACTTAAAATAACATTTAAAGTACCGGTACTGTAAATCTAATTTGTATCTTAACCCTAAGCTCGAACTAAGACCCACGAGTCTGACAGGTTCATATCTGCACAAGTACCTTTCGGCACTACACTTACTTCACTGTCAACTCACTCACTGCACTGATTGTACCTGATTTCACTAACACTTCTAACCACTTCACTGTTCAAATACTTTGCACAGCCACTTCACTGACACCAACACACTTCACTTACACAATAGACTTCACTGACACTACACATTTCACTGACACAACACACTTCCTCACTGATAGAACACTTCAAATAACAAGATATCACTTCAAAGCATTTGCAAGGAAGGAAAGACCTCTAACGAGGAATTCCAAATTGAACGGGTTACTTGAGAAACCCCCCATGTCCATTTTTTTTTTCAAAATTGAGATACTGATCATATAATATCTTTAGGGGTCGATACATCGTTTTATTGAGAAACTCCTCAAGTTTAGTCATTCTTGTAGCATACAGAGCCTGTTGAAAAATGCATATATTTGAGAAACCCCTCAAGTACAGTACATAAGGGTTTTCTCAATTACATCACTTTCTGTGATTTTGGAATAGCTTTGAAAATATTATATATATATATATGTTGGTAATGTTAAAAAGTCTCGGGAGGAAATTAAACACAGAATAAATACGAGAAATGTCTGTTATTATTCGGTTGAAAAGCTTTTATCATCCACTCTGCTTTCACAAAACCTGAAAGTTAGAATTTATAAAACAGATACCTACATTACCAGTTTTTCTTTATGGTTGTGAAACTTAGACTGTCACTTTGAGGAAGGAACAGAGGTTAAGGATGTTTGAGAATAAGGTGCTTAGGAAATATTTGGGACTAAGAGGGATGAAGTTACAGGAAAATGGAGAAAGTTACATAATGTAGAACTGCACGCATTGTATTCTTCACCTAACAAAATTAGGAACATTAAATCCAGACGTTTGAGATGGACAGGGTATGTAGCACATATGGGCGAATCTAGAATTGCATATAGATTGTTAGTTGGACGGCCAGAGGGAAAAAATACCTTTGAGGATGCCGAGATGTAGAAGGGAGGATAATATTAAAATGGATTTGAGGGAGGTGGGATGTGATTGTAGACACTGGAATAATCTTGCTCGGGATAAGGATTGATGGCTGACTTATGTAAGGGCAACACTGAACCTCCCGGTTCCTTAAAAGCCGTAAGTAAGTAAGTAATGTTAAAAAGTTGTGTATTTATATGTTGGTAGCATTTGTATGATTTGATATAACTGGACAGTGCTGTGTATGTGACGTTACCTAAGGATGATTTAATAGAAAATATCAACCAACTTTTTTTCACAGCATTATTGATTGATACCAATAATTTTTGTTGACATCAAAATATTGGGTGTGGCAGTGGGATATGAAGATTTTTACAGCCCTGTCGTGGGGCACTGGGGACGAATTGAAAGGAAACACATTTACTGGAAGTATTCTAGTACAATGCAGTTTATTAATGTTTGATTACTTTTTAAAAATTACATTCCATAAGTAACCTCCACGGCAACGAATACATTCCTACAAACTGCTATGAAAGTTCTGCATAACTCACCCCAACAAAACAGGTTTGGTGGCACTAATTTCGTTCCCTATGTTTTGTTTCAGCTGGATGATGGTGCGAGGCTCGTTGCGATACACCCTACTTTTGAGATAACTCCATAGGAAGTAATCAGCGCACACTGCTCATGGTTCAATGAACTGACTGCAAAATATGGTTCCAGGACGAATAATGTCACAATTTGGAGACATTGACTGCCCGCCAAGATCTCCTGACCTGACTGCAGGTGATTACTTCCTATGGGTTATCTCAAAAGTAGGCTGTATCGCAACAAGCCTCGCTTCATCATCCAGCTGAAACAAAATATAAGGAACGAAATTAGTGCCATTGAACCTGTTTTGTTGGTGCGATTTATGCAGAAGTTTCATAGCTGATTGCAGAAATGTATTCGTTGCCGTGAAGGCTACTTCGAAATGTAATTTTTAAAAAGTAACCAAACATTAATAAATTGCATTTTACTAGATTACTTCAAGTATATTTGTTTCCTTTCAATTCGTCCTGAGTGTCCCACAACAGGGCTATAAAAACCGCCATATCCCACTGCCACATCCTATATAAACGTGTATTAATACTTTACAACAATACAATACCTTCTATCACATTCTGCTTCATTAATAATGACATAAATCCCACATTTAATCTTTTATTTGAGAAAGCCCTCATGGCCCACATATTTAAATAATTTTTCTGAGGAACTGACATGTGTTAAAACCTCAATTTTGAACTTGAAACATGTAGTTACAACGTAAAATTAAGGGAAAAATATATACTTCAATAAAATTATTTTCATATAGGAAATATTTAGTTTTTTATCTCTCCTGAAAATTTTAAGATTTTGGACATGAGGGGTTTCTCAAATAACCTGTTCAATTGTAGAACAAGATATCAATTACCCCCTTTAAATAGTGTGTATAATATACTACCGTCTATTAGTAAAGTCCTTAAGCCTATTTTTAAATACATTCTTGGTTATTGGTAAAGCCTTTAGTAAGTCTACAGGTAAAGCATTCCAGTCCCTGATAATACGATTGAGAAAAGAAAACTTTCCAGTGTCCGTCCTCTGTCTTTTTTCCCTCAATTTATATGAGTGGTCATTCCTTGAAGAGTAATTTGGCGGCTGCAACCTATTTTTTATTTCTCTCCAGGCAGGCTCACCTCTGTATGTTAATGTTATGCTTCATTTAACGACGCTCGCAACTGCAGAGGTTATATCAGCGTCGCCGGATGTGCCGGAATTTTGTCCCACAGGAGTTCTTTTACATGCCAGTAAATCTACTGACATGAGCCTGTCACATTTAAGCACACTTAAATGCCATCGACCTGGCCCGGGATCGAACCCGCAACCTTGGGCATAGAAGGCCAGCGCTATACCAACTCACCAACCAGGTTGATCACCTCTGTATGTTTTGAACATTGCGCATAATCGAATTCGCGTTCTCCGGTCCGTGAGTGTGTCCCATTTTAATGATGAATTATTACGACAACACTTGAGAGTCCGCTTTTGAATCTTTTCCAGTGTCTTAATATGTTCTAATACCAATGCACATTGTGCGCAATTTATTTATATTATTATTAATATGTTCTAATCTGTAAGGATCCCAACATGCAGCACCATATTCCATTACTGGACGAACTAGTGATTTATATGCAATCTCTTTGGATTTATCAGAGCCTTTCCTTAATACCCTCATCACAAAGTGTAACGCCCTCCATGCCTTTCCTGCTGTGTCAGTATATATTGCACTAATGTATGACATTTCCAGTCTGTAGGGATTGGATCTCCCTCATTTACCTGATTAAAAAGTCTAGTTAAAATACTTATAATATTTGGACCTCCACATTTAATTAATTCCATTGTTATCCCTCCTAGACCAGCAGCTTTTCCATTTTTGGCTGTCTTCAAAACATTCCATACTTCATCTTCTTTTATAGGACTTCAGTATATAATCTTCTATATAAGATTATATCAGTTACAACATGAGTAATGTTGTTGTTTATTCAACTGTCCGAAGATAGGTTGTGACCACATAAGTGACATCACTCATAATGCAACTAAACCAGGAGATAAGGGGTACTGTAGTACAATTAATATCAAATAATTGGATTCTTTTCAATTCGAACATCTGTCGCCTAGAAAATTTATAATGCAAATTTTAGCCAAAGAAATGTTACAATCTTAAAATATCCACTAAGAAACCAAAAGTAATGGCTCCCCACGCCAAATCAATCGAAAATTATAGAACACAAATCTTTGTAACAGATCAGGAATTTTAACTATCTGGGCAGCATTGTGAGCTTTTTAACAGGGATAAAGATATGTACAATAAAATACGTATATACATTTTAATTAAATAGGGTAGTTGTGAAAAATATTAAAAGAAACACACAAATTAAGCTTCATAAAATAATCATTGTTTCTATTATAACTTGTTCGTTTTCTAAATGCACGTGGCAGGTTTTGGTACTAATGAACAATAATGTGACTGCTGATGTACACGAGTGCTGTGAATAAATGCCTCACGGCACTGCACCTCTCTCCTTACTGTCCTTTCAAATCAAAACATCAGCGCTACAAGCTAAATTACGGTACACTTAGAAAACAGACGAGTAATAACTAAAGAGCGCAAATGGGGTGCATATTGAGAGAATATAAGTTTACTGTACGGAGTGCTTTGTATTGTATTGTATTGTATTTATTAACATTCCATGGTATTCATACATTGCTTTACAGCTAGAATATGGAACAAGTCAAAAAGCTTAATACTGTTATAAAGTCTTAATTTATAGTCACAGTCTAGATGAAATATATACAGACGAGATTTGCAATATAGTCTACTAGTACAACACATAGTTTTAGTATCAATTTCATGAAGCATTATTGAATGTCATGAATTCACCTACAGAATAGAAGGCGTGAGAAATTAGGTACTTCTTTAATTTGGCTCTAAGTAATCATTTTTTACATCCATAGGGAGGCTATTAAAGATTTTTACTGCCATATAACACACTCCTTTTTGATAGCATGATAGACTTGCCGATGGAGTATGAAAGGAATTTTTTTTGACGTGTATTTATGCTATGAACTGTTGAATTTGTTACAAAGTTTTCACGATTACATACGAGGAAGATTATTAATGAAAAGGTATACTGACAAGCCATGGGCATTATTTGTAGTTTTCTGAAAATAGTCCTACAAGATTCCCTAGATTTGACACCTACTATTATTCTAATTACTCTTTTTTGTAATAGGAATATACTATTACTATCTGTGGAATTTCCCCAGAATATTATTCCAAAACTCATTACCGAGTGGAAGTATGCAAAGTATATTGTTTTTAAGGTATTGATATTTACTATCTTTTGCATAGGTTGCATTTTGTTTTTAATGGCGTCACGCATGTGGGTGGAGTTAGTGGTATCTCATAGATACGCTAACAACTCATTGCTGGTGGACGGGATTCCGTAGCATATATTTACCATTCTTCGGCAGTTCTTTGGTTACTCCTGTACTTCTACACTTCCTGCTATATTTCTTAACTTCCTTTCTTAGTTCTTCACATTCATCCACACATCTTCAATTCTTCATTGTGCTTCTGCACTATGTATACAGCATTTCTTTATTTTGTACCGTAATTCTTCTCTTTATTTATTTTCGTAGCATTTATTTATCTTTATACCAAAACATTGGTGAGATAGGCCGAAAGAAAATAAGTCTCGTCTTTTGAAGCTGCAGTTATATTTTGTTAAAGAGTTTGGAACTCAACACTTCTCTATGAACAATTTTATCAAGAGGAGAATATTTTTATTATATCCTTAAGTCTAGTTTTCTTAATTTTATGTTTCTTGTTCCGTAATTTTAAGAATTTATAAGTATTATTAGATAATGAGTAGCGAAACAGACTAAAATAATGATGTATCAATATATTTTGAGTTCGTCCCTGCCACATCATGCGTTGTAGAAAGAAGTTTTTCTCAGTATAATCACTAACTGAATATCGTATGAGGTTCACCTCTCAATCCCTGATGAAATATATTGTTGTCCATTGCAACAAGTCCATCCATGAAGGAAGAGAAAGTAATGCAAAGTAAGACAATGTACTTTTTCGATATGTAGTTAACTGTATAAATGCATTTTAAATATGTGTATTATATTGCTGTAACGTACTAAATTGTAAACTTAGTAATGTAAAATGCAAATAATTAATAGGTGGTTTTTAATTTAAAGTGCATTCGCAGAACATTAGAAGTATGTAGCTCAAACGATTGTTATCGACAAGCTTAGTTCTGTTCTGGCTGTATGAGGACAGTACACTGCACAGCCTTACGTGTTGCTTATGGTCGTACTTATAGTCAATGTTGCAGTTAACCTTATGGTTTACAAACCCCAAATGCGCTCTCTAGTAAAGTTATAAGTAGGGGAGAAAAAAATTATTGGTTATAGGCTACGCTGCATCATACATAGAGATCTGTGTTTACAAAATGGTTGTGTGCATGTGCGACTTGTTACGGTAGTGGTCTGCTCCATATGAATGAACTCATAATAGAATTTACATTTACAGGATTACTTGGGTTTCAAATTGATTAACTCGGAACGAATATTAAATTTACAAAAAATATTATTACCATTTAATTAAACACATTTTCCCCATGTTCTGAATTCAGTCGCCTTATTAGCTGTTCTTTGTTGGATTTTTGTTTCGGCATTCTGATACAATCTCACGTCACTTAAGCAGGTCTACTATTGAGAAATGTCAAATGTTCACTCTATCTGCTCTGTACAGACAGTAGAGACACCCGACAACAGGACGTATTTTGTAAACAATGTATATAGAAATTATTTACTACCCTGGTACCAATACTTTTCTTCAGCCCTAGTTACAACATATAAGAAGATAATAGTGGATTACTAAGGAGAGAGTTAAGAGTAAATACAGGGTGCAGAGGGTTAAGAATGTCCAAGAAGAGATCGTATTAGAAATGACGATTAAACATATTTTTTCAACTTAAATAGTAAAATGGAGGCACGCAGAGAAACTTCGTGATGTAGAATTACAGAAGTAAGCAATCTTATTTAAGAGCTCACCTCATTGAGTTGAGAAGGACCGTAGCCAACTAAGAGGAATAATATGTTTTCGCACATTGGCTGAAGCACAGAACCTTCCGAGCAAGCGACATCTGCATGAAGGCATTACTGGGCATGAGTTCTCCCACGCCAAGCAGCTCTATTGCTTCCATACCAAGCTGAAAATGAAGAGTCAGAAAGAAAAAAGCGGGAATGTTTAATTGAACAAGTCATTAGTTGTTACTTAAATATCATTATAAAAGTTAGTCTATGTCTAAAACATACATGGAAGGCTATCAAGTAGAATTTTAGATTGGATTCCAGAGGGAAGGGGAGGCAGAGGTAGATCGCAAAACACCTGGTTGCAAGACATAAATAAAGTGTTGACAGAGAAAGGACTGCAAGAATGGGCTTCGGAAGATATAAATAATTGAAGAAAAAAAAAAGAACGTAGGGCATTGGTCACAGGAAGATGTGATATTACCATTGTAAACCTGTTTGTAATAATAATAATAATAATAATAATAATAATAATAATAATAATAATAATAATAATAATAATAATAATAATATGTCCAAAACATTACAGTTCCTGAAACTAATCATCGCACATATACTATATACAGGGTGATTCACGAGGATTTACCGTTACTTACGGGGCTTATTTCCGAAGACATTCTGAGCAAAAAATGTCAAATAAACATTTGTCCTAATCGCAATATTTTCAGAGTTACATTAATTTGAAGTTGTTAGTAAAATATCTTTTTTATTTAGTTTTACAGGTAAAAAAAATATTACAAATAGAGAATGAACTATTGAGAAGTGTCATTTCTTCAACTGGCCAATTTTCTGAAGGCAGAAGTGTGTTGTTAATTGTTTTGTACAGATTTTATTTTTCAATTTTTAACTAAAAATGACATCATTCTTACGCACTTATCACAAAAATTGTTACAAATCATATGACTTTAGGAACTTGATTCTTTACAATTTAATTGTGCATCCTAATATACAGTCTTAAAGAATTTACAAAAATGGCGGAGATTTATATAATTGTTGTGATAAGTGCGTAAGAAAATGTAATTTTGTAGTAAAAAATCTGCACAAAGCAATTATGGAATTCACAACACTTTTTTAGCTTCAGATCAGAATACTAGCTAATTAAGGAAATGATATTCCCAAATAGTTCATTCTTTATCTGTAATATTCCTTTACCCTTGAAACTGAAGAATAATGATATTTTACAAACAACTTCAAATTAGTGTAATTCTGAAAATATTGAAATTAGGACAAATGTTTATATGACTTTTTTGCTCAAAATATCTTCGGAAATAAGGTTCATAAGGGACGGTAAATCCTCGTGAATCACTCTGTATACATAAATAAAACACGCACATACCTACATTCAGGGATTTTATGAAATCTAGCAACTCTAAGAGGTTGTTCAGGAAAAATATTTGTCTTGATATATAGAACCAATGTTCGATGAAGTCTTCTTGCCATTTGACTTAACATTATGATATTGTCAGGGTGCTGTTTGTAGAGAGTGGTGCAGGGACTTTTTCCCTTTATTGACTCTGCTGTATAGCTACTGCTAAAACGATTTGTTCTCCTCTGTGTTTTCTCAGAAATGAATTTATGCATTTGTATACTTTCAATGTATTTATTATTATATTACTACTGTCCTTATTCTTTTTATTATTGTTAAAGAAATTTACTTTGCAAAACTAAACATGTTCAGTTTTTACACACCTTTTTGCAAAATAGATCAGTACTACGTATTGATAAAGGAGAATAACCAAATGCTTATTTGTGACATAATATATTTTCACTATGGTTAAACGTTGCTGTATAGACCTACAGTTTCTAAAATAATTTTACTTGGTTTTTCGATTCTAGACAGAGAAAGGAAAGGGTGAAGAGAAATGGGAGAAGAGAGCGAGTGAACAAACTGTTCCCATTCGCTCTAGGCAAATAACAAATGATACACATCATTGTGATTGGAAGTCACATCAAAGAAAAATTTAGGCACTTAATGTATTGGACGTTGTTACCAGCTCGTTCACCTGACTTGATTCCGTTGGACTTCTTTTGTGGTACATATCAACAGTAGGTCTATGATCTTGACTTTCGTAATATTGCACTTACCACAGAGTGTGCACAACTTTCGGAATCGTAGAAGGTGAGTGTGTACAACACTTTCGGATTCCTAGAAGGTGTAGTATGTCAGCCAGTAAAGCGATGCTGTAAATAGGCTACTATACAATATGGTCCTAAAATTCAAGGTCAACATTTTGAGCACTGATTGTAACGGAAGTGAAATTAGTTGTATCAACATCTATAAGTTTATTTTGTTAATTAAGAGCACCATAATGAAATTCTTGTGTCTTATTCAAAATTGCCGAGCACTTTACAAAATCTTTATATACGATTGCTCAGTAGGGAAGATACACGTGCAGATATAATATGTAGGTGGTTGGGTAGAAGAATGGATGAATTGGATGGACGGGTCGATAGATGAATAGATGGAAGAATTAATAAGTGGATAGATCGATGGGTAGGTAGATTAGATTAGACAGGTAGATTAAATTAGATAAGTAGATTAGACAGAATAATAGACAGATACATAGATGGTGAATGTATAGATGGATGGACTAATCAATAGATGGATGGTTTGATGGATGAGTGGGTGAATGGATGGATCGATGGATAAGTGGATCGATAGATGGATGGATGAATCGATAAATAGATAGACGGATCAATAGATGGTTGGACAGATCGATGGATGGACGAATCGATGGATGAAATCCATAGATGGATGGATGGACTGATCGATAGATGGATGGATGGATCCATAGATGGATGGATGAATCGATAGATGAATGGATGGATATATTGATGGGTGGATGGATAGATCGATGGGTCGACAGATGAATAGATGAATGGACAGATTGATAGGAGGGTAGATCGATGAATGGATCAATAGCTGGATAAGTGGAAGAACGATGGATAGATAAGATAGTTTTATAGATATGTAGGGGTAGTTAAGAGGTAGATAAGAGTAGAATTAATCTTGTCTAGATTAGATAATTAAATTTTGAGTTTTTCCTAAGAATTTATAGAAAAATATTTCTTGAACTATTTCCATTATTTTGATAAAATTAAAGTAAGACATATCTGATGTAGTAGCCTCCGTTTTATTTCAAACAATATCATTTTTGCTTACAAACTCAGCGTGTTTTGTCGGATTCCAGGAAAAAATTGAAGATTTATCTCAATTCCTACTGATTGCGAGTCTCTCCCTGGTATTATGTTCAGCTGTGATCGCGCCTTGCTGACCACATTGCAGTAAGTCTAATGCTAAACGTTACAAAAGGCCTGAGCCTTGAAGATTGGTCTTGATGATGATGATGATGATGATAATGGTGATGATCTGGTGTAGTAGTCCTATTCGATCATTTTATGTTAAAGATTTAGTAATTATTTGGATGAATGTACGAAGGCATTCACAAACCTGGCCACCAGCGAAATTGGCAGCAAATTGCACCAAGGGACTGGCCACGTGCTTCATGAAGGTGACAGGCGCAAGGCTGGTCATGTGTTGGATCTTGGAATTGTATTCTGGTTTCATTGACGTAAACACGTAGAACATCGTCGTTCACATAATATAATTTCTCTTGCCCAGTTTGGGCCAACACGTAGTCGATTTCTGCTGGTAGGTCGTATATGCCCATTTCGTGCCAACTGAAAATAAACAGTGCCATGCAAATAACAAATGCTCTTCAGTTTCGTAACATGTGCGACCCACTTCACCAACGGACAGGATACAAAAACATTTGAAAAGTTCTTATAAACTTTGTTACATTTGATCTTGGTTTCAAGTTATGGCCATTTTTGTACGTCTGTACTGTGGCGCTGTTTACCGTTACAGAACGTGCCAAAAATTTCCACTTCAGCCTGAATGCAAGCCCGCAGTCGTTGTGTAATGTTGGGAAACGGTTGTGAATAATATATGTTTTCAAGTAGCCCCACAAATGAAAGTTCAATGAATTTAGGTCTGGAGAACGTGGAGGCCAATAAGAACATAACTAGTAAAATAAGTCTAGAGATAGTGCGTAGGAACAGTTCATTTGGCTTTAACTCGGCAACAAGGACAGACACATGGGGCAAGTAATGTTTATGTACTTTTCAGTGGCGAAGCATCCTTAGAAGCGCTGGAAGCGCCGCTTCCCCTTAAATTTTAGGTGAAATAATATTCATTTTATATCTTTAAATTCATTTGGGAACATTAGTCGTGTTGAAGATCACAGCCTCATGCTAGGCAGCGAACAGCAGCACAGGAACAAGTAACCAGTGCGCATTGACAACTGAGCATGTCGTGGTAAGCTGGACTCGACACAATCGTAGCTGCTCGGAAAAATTCGGGAGTTGTCGGTAACGAGAAGAGACTCCAGAAATCGGCCCGCTGAAATATTTGTAGTGGCAAAGAATATTCTATTGTTTTTATATTGTGTGACACTATTAAAAAGAACTGTAAGTATGTTTTTAATTGTAGTGATTCTTGTATTATGTGTACACTAGAGTTTAGTAGATAAAACTAGGATTTTCTTTTTAAGTTGCTAATGATTGGTGAAAGTGTAGGATATCCACATTAACTCCACCTTAGGTTGCGAGTTGATGGGGCGAGTGCCAGCTCCGTGAAATTTTGAACTCCTTGGACAGCATGGCTGCTGACAGCAGCGTGGGCAGCGTTGCAGTGGAAGAAGGGCCTACGTGTGACTGTACAATAGAAAGAGTACTGAAAAGTGGGTTTAATGCTCTCCCTTACGAGGAAAAACTGAATATAATTAAAAGTGACAAACAAAAAAAACTTCTTAATAATGACCTCGGTATACAGAGTAAAGGTGTTAAAGCGTTTATGCGTCATTTTAATGAAAATATGTATGATACAGTTCCATGGTTATGTGGATGTCATAGATTGCGAAAATTGTTCTGCTGGCCATGCTTATTATTTTCGCAAGAGAAAAGCGCTTGGAGTCACATTGGCTTTGACGACTTGAATAACTTGCACAAATCTCAGAAAAGACATCAAGTCACACAAAATCACATAATGTGTCTAAAACAATTTACACATTTCGGGAAAACAAGGATCGAACCGTGTTTAAGTGAACAATTCCGGCTTTCGATTGAGAAACACAATGAGGACGTAAGAAGAAACAGAAGAATACTTTCTCAGATGATAAAGGTAGTATGTTTTTTGGGAAAGCAAGAGCTTGCATTTCGAGGCCACGACGAGTCCGAAGGTTCTTTGAACAGAGGGAATTATGTCGAACTGTTGAAGGAATTCGGAGATTTTGATGTGATGTAGAGTTATCTCATCATTTGTCAAATTCGACGGTTTTTTCGGGGTTGTCCAGTGACATACAGAATGACATTATCTTCTCTGTTTCGCAGCTAATGACAGGAGAAATCAAGAAGGAAATTTCTGACACTCCTTTTGTTGGCATTATTATGGACGAAGCGACGGATTATGCAACAAAACCACAATTATCTGTTATACTGCGGTATGTGACAAAAGCTGGAAATATTGAGGAGAGATTTTTGTATTTCAGAGACGTCAGTGACGACAGAACGGCAAATTCTTTAGCACATCATGTATTTAATGTCTTACATGAATTTAACTGTGAAACAAAATTGGTGTCACAGACATATGATGGGGTGGCAGTAATGTCAGGCGAACACAGTGGTCTTCAGAGGAGGGTCAGAGAAAAATGCCCACAAGCTATATTTGTGCACTGCTATTCACATAGACTGAATTTAGTTTTGTCACAAGCAGTGAGTTTTATTAAGTAGTGCAAAATATTTTTTGTCACTCTCTCTGGTTTTGGAATTTTCTTTTCAAAATCGACAAAGCGAATGGCAGCACTAGACAATGAGATAAAGAAAAGATTTCCTACATTAGCTCCAACAAGATGGACTTACAGTAACAGGCTGTTACAAACTGTGTACGAACACAAACAACAAATAGAAGACTTGCTAACTACAATTGTTGAAAATTCAGATAGTTGGGATCCAGAAACAGTCTGTAGTGCTCGAGGTCTTCTTTCAAAAGTACATGACTTTGATTTCAATTTTTGCCTTAACGTGTTCTATTCCATATTTCCTCAGGCTGACATATTGTTTCAAGTTCTTCAGAAAAAGGCTTTTGATATCGAGTTCTGCAGTAAACAAGTTGAGAAATTTTCTAGCCATCTTACAAAACTCAGAGAAGATTCTGAATCTATTTGGAATAAAGTCTCATACAACAGTGATAAGCCTGCTCCTAGTAAAAGACTAAGAATTGATGCTATTTCAGGAGAAAGCAGATCTATGCCCTATAAAAGAATATTTTTGGAAGTTATTGACGTAATGAAAACAAACATTGCATATCGATTTGCTGACTTGAGTGAACTCAAATTCCTCAGTATTTTAGATTCAAGATACTTTAAAGAGTTTGCAAAACAATTTCCAGAAGAGGGCTTTTTGAGCTTAAAGCAGAGCTATGGCAAATTCTTTGATTTTTCAAGTCTGAGAGGTGAACTGAGTGTATTATACAAAGATAGTGAAATGCATAAGAACACTGTTGTGAAATTACATCAGTACTTGACAGAAGAAGGATTAGTGTCAGTTTTTCCAGAACTGCATAAACTTGTGCTGTTAATAATCATCATCCCCGCATCTAGTTCATCTACGGAGAGGTCATTCTCAGCAATGAAGAGGATTAAGTCCTATCTTCGGAACACTCAATGTCAGGAGAGACTATCTTCACTAGCTCTTCTGAGCATCGAAAAGTCCTTGCTTGCTACATTACGCCAGAGACCATCCTTCTACAATGACGTGATTGACATCTTTGCCAGAAAAAACAGGAGGATTGAACTGGTGTACAAAAAATAAGGTACGATAATGTTTAATTTATTTTTAATTATGTATATATTTTATTCATTATTAATGTGCACGAATTTAGATCCAATTATTTACTTGTTTCCGAGCTGAAGGACACCTGACACCTCAAGCACTATGCTCTCTTAAGAATTTTTACAGTGAAACATATGTATAACCTGGAGTAAAATTGTGAGGTCCACTTTACATACATGTAATTAATTACATGAAATATATCATACCCTATCATATCGTATAACCTGGAGCTTCCCCTATTTGAAATGTCACACCTCGCCACTGAAACTAACATCATTTATCCATTTCATTGCTTTATTCTCTTTAAGGAAATTGAAAAAAACCTGCAAGAATCTCTACTGTTCGCAGTCAGCCGATACACAATCATAGCGATGTAGCCTACTCGTATATTAAAATAACTAACTTCGTGTACTTCGAATATACATAGACAAGCACACACGAAAAATTCACGAAACTTGTAACAAATGCACTTAAGCTACTAAAACTATTTTTCTACTTTACTTTAATATGAT
Organism: Periplaneta americana; assembly: GCF_040183065.1. NCBI lineage: Eukaryota > Metazoa > Arthropoda > Insecta > Blattodea > Blattidae > Periplaneta > Periplaneta americana. Next base: position 61,169,884 of record NC_091124.1, on the reverse strand, counting down.
AAACACGCTACAATTGAGGCAGTAGCCGGAAAATGGGCCCATTGGTCTATTGGCCGTTTTTTTTTTGAGAATGTTTAATTCGATTCTCCGTTTTAAAATCTACTTGCTTACGTAGTTTCGTTTCTATATCTTGTAAACAGAGAGCAGGATAGCTAATTGAATGAACCAATGCAACCTTTCGTAGTTATGGAATTCAGCAAACATGAGTGAAGATGATCCTCAAAGTGCGTGTGAGTCCATCCAGGATGTGCACTAAAATGTAAACTGCACTCTGAAGATAAACTTTGAAGTGAGTGTCAATCCATTCTAGATTAAGACTAAATAACCCGTAATTTGTATTTTGTACCCAACAGATATTATTTAATTTCACTTATTCGGTACAATTTATGACGTAACTACGAGATGTATGTAAGAAATATAATTTTGCTAAAATTATTATGGACTTGTAAACCTCTGTAATGTGCGCTGTTCAATGCTGATATTTAATTTCTGCAAAAATATAATCATATTGAAAATATTTTGATAAAATAAACATGTTCTCTGGAAAAAGGGCCTATAAAATGCTCAAATAAAATATATATATATATATATATATATTTATAACACTATTAAAGTCACAATGCATTGTTTAATAAAAACTTGTAGACAAATGTTATTGTAACAATATGCAAATTGTTGTTTTGATAAAGGTGCATTCAAATCACAATTACATAAAAATAAGTAATCTTCATCTTACGATGTTTGGGTGACGTATATACGTCCGTTGATGTGACATATTAATGAATTAAATACTATTATAGTCACAATCATGCCATGGTATGAAAGAAAAATTTCACAACCTCGAGCGGGAATAGAACCTGCGACTTCCTGGTCTCCGGTCAGGCCAGGATTCGATTCCCGCTCGAGGTTGTGAAATTTTTCTTTCATACCATGGCATGATTGTGACTATAATAGTATTTAATTCATAAAAATAAGTCTTTCAAATCTTTGTTTTCTCGAAACGTGACTTTTGCTTATGGGCCCTTTTCCTGCTACCGCCTCAATTTATAACAACACAATACACGATTTAGAAATGAGAGTTATTTGCAAAACAAGACAGCATCGGTGGCAATTCAATTGTAGTCATATTTCATTCATTTATGCCGTTATATCCGTTATATACAAGAGGACTTATAATTATATATATTGTGACAGCGACGTGAGATTCGAACTCACGACCAGCGTCCCGCAAGAGAGCAGACCGCGCGTGAGCCGACGCGGGCTTCACGGAGCAATTTGGGATGGCGCGCGGCGGAGAGAAGTAAGGGGAAAGGGCCTACGTGGCGAGGGAGTTTGCGCGCGCATCTTCTGCTTGCCTAGAGAGGCCGAGAAATCCGTCGAAGTGGAAGAATCGCGAATTCGAACTTTCGAGGCTACGTCGCTGTGGTTATAAATTACGGACGCGAAGGAACGACAGCAGTTTTTCAGTTGATTAGTCAGCCAGTCAGTGACTAAACCAGAGCAAGTAAGCCAGTCTTGTGTACCGGAGTTCGACTCGAGTGTGCGTCCGCGACTGTGTCAGCATCCGAAGGCCTGAGTTCGAGTGCAGTGGACCGCAGTTGGAGGGACCTGAGTTCGAGTGCAGTGGACCGCAGTTGGAGGGACCTGAGTTCGAGTACAGTGAACTGTCTCTGAAGGTCTGTGGTTCGAGATACTGTGAACTCGAGTGACTGAGCTAGAAGAGCTGTGAACTGAGAACTGATAGTTCTGATTTGTAAATAGTGCTTTGTAAATATTAGTTAAGATTAACAGTTCATTGTTGTTCGTAATAGTCCAAGTAAATTGTCATTGTCGCCGGTGGAGTGCTATAACGAATACTGTGTTAAGTAAAAATCCAATTGTTGACGAGAGCGTTTAAGGCGAATTGTAGAAAGGAATTATTGTTGGAAAAATAAAATCCTATTGTTGATATGAAAGAAACTCACAATATATATAGGCCCAACAGCTTGTGTGATTTGTGCAGTGGCTGGTTATAACAGCGAATAGGGATTATAAAGAATGGAAACTGAGCGAATTTTCCTGTGTTTTGTTTCTCTTTGCGCCAGCGTTTAGTTCCACTTTCTAGCGCTAGAGGTTAGTGTAATCGAGCATACGCTAAGATAATAATTGAGAACAGAGTTGAGACACAGGATCCAAACATCGCCTACCTTATTGCATAATCCAATAACGCTTTACTTCAAATAAATTCAAGTTAACAGCTTTTCCTTATTTCTCAGTGACAAACTAGTTGTAATAATAATATTTTATATTTCAGATATAATAAATTATATTATAAAATAATATAATATAGGTATATGGTTTTACTTCTCGTAAGAGTTTTGTTTTTCCATTTTCAGCGCTATCAAATCATTACATATTTTAATTGTTGTTGGGGTCAACGTCTCAACTGTCATTATAAAGGAATTCTAGAGTCTAGACATTACAGTTAATGACGGATTTATTATTTTATGGATCCAATTTATTTTATTTGAGTACATAATGTACCTAGATGAATTATTTATATGTGTTATATTTCCGCTGTGTCGACTGCTAGCCGGTGTGATGTCAGCGCCAACTTTAGGGAGAAACCAGAATCTCACGCTTTAGCTGGCTTGAAGGTCATTGAAATCAGTCCGGCTCAACGAGTTAGACAGAGAAGACTATAGAGTGGCCATGTTGTCCTGTAAAGCGCTCTTTGCGGTGCCACCGCGAAACACGGCAGATCTGAAGTAAGCGCCCACATTTGTAAAAATTCGTCTGCTTACAATGTTGTATAACGGAGGTAAGAATTCCAAAAAAAAAAAAAAAAAAAGAAGAAGAAGAAGAAAAAACATGCCTGTTGTGTGTGCTCCATATAACTGCAATATCAAAAGGAAATAGTCTGCGAGCTGGTATATATATATAGTAGTCTCGATGGGGGGACTACTTGCGGTGATAGGTCGTAGGTTCTCCTTCTGGCATCTGATTGATCCTATGTTGTCCAATCCGGTTGAGTTCTGTATGAAGGGGAGTATTCATATTAAATACTGGCCCTCATAAGGTCCGAAAAAGTGACCTTGATACCGTGCCCGATGTCCGGTTGAAGGGGAGGGGGGCGCCGCGTATATGTGGAGACCTGGTTTCTCGTTCCTAAGTATAGGTCGTAGGTTCTCCTTCTGGCATCTGACTGGTCCTACGTTGTCCAATCCAGTTAAGGTCTGTATGAAGGGGAGTATTCATATATTATTTTATATTATATATTACTGTATGTATTACTTGCTGGTCAACACAATAATTTATTAAGGATTCAGTTTTCTTCACTGTATTCGTGAAGAAGGGGTTGCATTATTGGACTGAAGAGAATGCTGTTACTAGTCATGAAAAAGTGAACAGTTGGCCTATCATTCCGTTTCGCGATAAAGTGAAATACAATTTCCTACATGCCATTTAATATAGTGAGGGAATAATGGTATAATGGTATTTCTCCAGAAAAATTGCACCAAAGAAGGCACAATCATATCTTTTCATTGTTAAGTATTATGTAATCATGAAGTCATAATTTCATTCATAGCCAATATTATGTTGTTTAGAGTACTTGCTGTATCTCAACAGGAAACACTGAAGCAGACTTACCATCCATCCTCTGCTTCTCAGGCATGGAACTTGGTATCTCCTCAGTACTCTGTGCCATCATCATTATGTTGATTGGCATTGCAAATTGGAAACGTAACCTAATGAATGTCTGATTAAATCGGTTATCTGCTTCCATATTTCTCCTTTTATTTGAAGACCTCCCCGGATATTGAAAACAGTGCTTCAGATATGCAACTATGTAATGGTGGGTCTGTAGTCTGTGGATTATAATATTTTCATGATGCTATACATATGCCCGACCGATCGAGGTGCTACCCTCGAAAAAGTACAGCACTTTGCCGAGGCGTTGCAATTAGCAAACACTAACCTGCCGCTCGCCACAATCCTAGAAGGATTAACGAGGGTGATAGTGCTCCTTATGGAGAATCCTATGTCTGCCCTCCCGGAGATATTTAAGCTCCTAACCTCCCTCGTTTCTCTCAATGGCCAGACGAAATGACTGAGTTGCTAGGATGTGTATATGGAACGCCAGGGGCCTTAGACATGATAGACATGAGTTTAGGGCTTTCCTAGACGCTAATAATATAAACGTAGCATTTATAACAGAAACGTTCCTGACACCCCAAGTAAATTTAAGATGCGCAGGGTTTAAAGTTTATAGACAGGATAGAGCCAGGGGCGTATTTTGCGGACTACCGGGGCTACCAGCGGTAGCCCAAGGAAATTACAAAAGAAAAAGTTTATAATATAACATAATGTAATAATTTTGTATTATTAGTTTTACCATAGTAATTAAAATTAAAGTAATTGTTAGATTTATATGCGCTCTCTGCTCTCGAAAAGAAACAAGTTGTCAAGGCTGCATCGCTGGAGAAACCGCTTGCTACGTGAGGTAGCCTGTGACCGTACTACCGCGCACGCAGTCCTGTCGCACAACTGCCCGTCCCCCCCCCCGCTCCCTTCCGTTACCATCGTGCAGTGTAGGCTGGGCGAGTTGCCGCTCTCGTGATCGGTTTCTTCGCAGGCGCGAAGCAGCAATACGCTTAGTACGCTAGCAATTGAATGCGATTGTGTTCTTGCAGTGCATTATTTTAAATCTGTGATTTGTTCGAGTGTCTAAGAGTTATATTAATTGTGAATTATTAAGTTTTTAATTTCCCAATTAAGTGATATTGTGAAAAATATGGCAGAACAAGTTTCTGAAGAGGTTTGTGCTGAAAATGACTGTGTAATAGAAGGTTTATTAAAAGTGCCTTTTAACCGTCGTACATAACAACAAGAAAGTTGAAATTGTGAAAATGGAAAAACCAACTCCTGAGTTAAATTTGTCCATGGACGTAAAAGAAAAACAGCGAGAGTACACACGCCATTTCACTTCAACATCATATGGTAAGTGGAATTGGTTGTGTGGTACTTCTAAACTGTCTAAACTATTTTGCTGGCCATGTTTGTTATTTAGCCGCGAAACTAATGTGTGGTCAAAAGAGGGGTTTTCTAATATGAACTCCCTTCGAACGGCAGTCCTAGAATACGACAAATCAAAAGCTCATATTTGTAGTAACATGAACTTTGCAAACTTTGGGAAGACAAGAATTGATTTACAGCTAGATAAGCAAAAAGCTCTACACATCAACCAACACAATGCTCTTGTGAAAAAAAAAATCGGGAGATTTTACTGCATCTTATTAACGCAGTCTGCTTTCTAGGAAAACAAGGATTGGCTTTTCGGGGTCATAACGAGAGTGTGGAATCAGACAATATAGGAAATTATATTGAATATTTAAGTTCCTTAAGTGAATTTGACCATTTACTGGCCAATCATCTTGAGAGTTCAACAGTATTTCGTGGTACTTCTCTCGCAATTCAGAATGACTTAATATTTGCTATAAGTGGGGTTATGATAAAGAACATAAAACCTTTTGTGGCCATTGTTGTTGATGTAACAAGTTACTGCTCTAATCAGAGTCAATTGTCCACTGTTTTAAGATACGTCGACAGTACTGCCAATGTTCAAGAACGGTTTATAGGATTCACAAATGTCAGTTCGGACAAAACTGCTGCTGCTTTGTTTCAGCATGTGGAAGGTGTTATACCAGAATACAATGTCGGCAATAAGTTAATTGCACAGACATACGATGGTGCTTCAGTTATGGCGGGAAATATTAATGGCTTAAAAACAAAAGTTCAAGAAAAGTATCCTGAAGCACTATTTGTCCATTGTTACAGCCATGTTCTCAATTTAGTTTTGCAACAAACTACTTCATCCATTCCAGAATGCCGCATTTTTTTTCAAAACTGTCGGGTTTAGCTGCATTTTTCTCATCATCTCCTAAAAGATCAGAAAACTCAAGGAATTTATGAACAAGAAACTCCCAAAAGTAGCACCAACTAGATTGAATTTTACATCTCGGCTTGCAAATACAGTAAAGGAATATAGAGAAAAACGGACTGCTTTCTTTAAAAATATCATTTGTAATGACTCAAGAAAACTGGGATGATGCTGTAAATGTGCAGGCTCAAGGATATTTGAATTTTTTCACACAGTTTCGGAATATATTTCTTCTTGAAGTCTATGCTAGAGTGTTCGCACATACAGATGTGCTCTACAATATTCTTCAGACAAAAAGTCTAGACATAGCATACTGCTTGCAAGAGGTATCAAAGTTAAAAAAAAAAATACTATACCGAGTTCAGACGTAGTGGGTTTCCGTCCATATGGAGTAATATGGAAAATGAAAATTCTTCAGCCAATATAATGGAACCACCATTAAAGCGAAGAAAAGGAGATGATGAATTGAAATACAGGCAGCTGTACTACAGCATACTAGATCGTATGCACATGGAAATTACTGACAGATTTTCTGATTATGGAAAGCTTCAGTTCACACATCTTCTAGATTCTCAAAAATTTTCTGCTTATAGAGAAAACTTCCCGAATGAGGCACTACACAAATTATTTCAGTCCTATAACAGTCACTTTGATCAAGTACGTTTGAAAAATGAATTAAGTGTAAATATTCAGCAGAAGTCTTTGATTTTTCGAACAAACCTATTCATGAAATATTATTTGCCATATATGAAAACCAGCTGAACCAAGTTATTCCTGAAGTCCTTAAATTGGCGACATTAATTGTGACAATACCAGCTACGTCAGCATCGGTAGAAAGAACATTTTCTGCGTTGAAGAGAATAAAATCCTACTGTAGATCAACTCATACACAAGAACGTTTATCCGGCTTGGCACTAATATCCATTGAAAAGTCATTTCTACAGAAACTTTGCAAGTGGCCCAACTGTAATTTCAAAGACGAAGTCATCAACGTATTTTCGTCCCAATCAAGACGTCTGGAATTCACATAAATAGGTAAGGAATTGTATTATAGGGATTTTAAAATATATTTTGTGTAATAATAGGGTCAGTGGTAGCCCAAACCCTTTAACCAGTATACGCCACTGGATAGAGCAGGTAGAAGAGGCGGCGGTGTAGCGGTGTTCATTCGTTCTTCGATCGCGCTCTGTGAGTATCTCCTTCCCCAGCTAGCGGCATTAGAGGCAGTGGCTATTAGAGCCTACATAGGCAGACTCCCCATTCTGCTTATGGCTGCCTACAGTCCTCCGGGCACACTAAATGAACGCGATTTAGACATAGTGACAAGTCTATCCGATAGATTCGTAGTCGTCGGCGACTTCAACGCGAAGCACGCTAGCTGGAACTGTCAACGCCCCAATCGGCAGGGCGATAGGCTTTTTCTAAATTCTACAGGAAACAAATACGTCGTAATGGTCTTTAGGGAACCCACACTCGTACCGGATGCTGCGAATCAACTCCCCGACATTTTGGACATCGCTCTGGTGAAAGATCTCACAACTAGAGCGAGACTAACAACCCTGGATGATCTTCCGTCTGACCACCTACCGGTGATAATGGAGATCATGCACCCAGTCGAACTCTCCCCAACCGCTGAGAAATTCAACTACAAAGCGGCAGACTGGGTGTTCTTCCTAGACCAGGTAGCCGCTACGCTTCCACCACTCCCCCCTGAAGTCACTCCGGCAGGGATAGATAGGTCAGTTAGCGACCTGACGGAGTGCATCAAGACGGCAATGGATGCTGCAATACCGAAACAGTTTTCACAACCGGGACGGATACAGCTCCCAGCCTATATTAGAGACCTAAAGATCGCCCGCAATAGAGCAAGAACATTGTGGAAGCGTACTAGGTTAGATGAGCATAGAATAGAAATGAACCGCTTGCGCAAGCGGATCAGTGAGGCGGTCCACGAAACGGTCGTGGATGCTTGGAAATCCAAAGTTGAGACGATGGACAGCAGAAACATGTCAGATGTCTGGCGTGTATCTCGAACTCTGTCCAATCCGTTTCAATCTATACACCCATTAGTAGTCGGTCCAGATGTCACGGCTTTTACTCCTAAGAAGAAGGCTACCGCACTGGCAGACGTTCTAGAGACCACTTTTCAACCCGTGGAACAAAATTTAAACTTGCCCCATATCAAAGCTGTTCAGGAATCGGTTCGAGACCTCCTTAGCAGGGAGCCGGAAAATGGGATACGACCTACGAACACCCACGAGGTCGCCCATTTCATTCGTCGCCTCGGCCCTCATAAGGCCGCAGGAGCCGACGGTATCCAAGGAATTATATTGCAGCATCTCCCAAGGTCAGCTATGAAGCGCATAGCAGAGATAATTAATAACATCTTGGCTTCCGGTCACTATCCCATTCCCTGGAAAGAGGCTCACGTAGTTCTCTTTCCAAAGCCCGGAAAGGATAAGACGAATCCAAGCAACTATAGGCCTATTAGTCTCCTCAGTTGTCTCAGCAAACTGGCGGAGCGGGTCATACGTAGACGCCTCACTGAAGTAGTGTTGCCCCAAATCAGGAACGAGCCTTTCGGTTTCCACCCTGGTCGTTTCACTACACTCCAGGCACCCCGCATGACGGAGGACATTACCTGGGCTATGAGCACGAAGCGTGTAGTAGCTGCAGCTTACCTGGACATCGAGCAAGCATTCGACAAGGTTTGGCATGAGGGACTCCCCGTTAAGTTACTGGGCATGGGAGTCCCAGATGGAATGATACGCCTCATTTCTAACTACCTCCGAGGCCGTACATTCAAAACCCGTGTAGGCACTAGTTTCTCCACCCCCCGTGAAATTCACGCAGCAGTCCCACAGGGTTCCATTATCGGGCCCATACTTTTCAATATATTCATTAATGACCTCCCGTTTCGCTATATCCACGGCAGAAGTAGTCATCTGCATATCTATGCAGACGACACTGCCCTCTTGCGATGGGCAAAACCTGTAGATTAGCGTCCCGTAGATTGCAGTCGATCTTAGATCACCTCCAGCCGTGGTTCCACGACTGGAGAATCAAGGTCAATGTAGATAAATGTCAGGCCACACTCTTTTCACTAAGAGCGAGGCTCGAAGGCATATCACCACCACCCACACTTTTCGGACAAGAAATGCCGTGGATGAACCAAATTAAATATTTAGGGATCATTATGGACTCTCATCTCACCTTCCGAGATCACATCCAATCCCTTCTTCGTAAGGCCAACGGGCTGATAGTTAAGACACTATCCCATTCTGGCGGCCTTAACTCCTGACAACCTGGAGGTAGGACTTACTATGTATAAGGCCCTCATTCGCTCGCTCTGTCATTACTTATGCTGCACCCGCATGGGGGTTTGCGGCAGTGTCCCATCTCCGTAAATTCCAAGTTATCCAAAACCAGGTGATTCGACTCATTACTCATCTCCCCCGAGTCGCCTCGAGAAAAAAGTTCCATGATGAACTAGACTTGCCAACCATAGACGAGTTCATTGCTCTACTGGCTAGGAACCTGTATGCCGAAGCTCGTGCTAACCCCAACCCGCTCATATCTGGCCTCGGCCAGTATGATCCTAGGTTACGGCGTAGACACCAGACAGGTCCATTAGCTATACTCTTGAGACAGGACAGGGAGGCAGGCGTTACTCCCAGGTTTTGGTAGTCACGACTCGACTCCATGAGACTCCTTGGATAGTGCAACCGCTTTGAAATGACCTTGTCTTAACTGGGCTAAACAAAATCCCTCCCTGACTATATCTACATTTGTTGATCAATGGAACTATCGTAGAGCCAATTGGCTAGCATATATCCATAGATTCATAGAGTCATTCTACCTAAGAACCAACTGGCTAGTCTCTGAAATTGAGACAACTCATCCTGCCTAAGGTTTTTCCGTGGTTTTCCTAAGGCGTTAAGACAAATGTCGGGATGAGCCCTAAGAGAAATGGGCCACGGACCTATATGCCCTTCCCCATAAGCCCCTTTTTTTTCTAACAAACAACTTAAAGCTTTAGTTCAGAGTATATAAATTATGAAATACATCTGCAACGTCACTCATGTCGCAATGCGAAAGGACAGAGAACCTTTCAATTTGCAGATTCAGAATTCACGGCGTCTCTCCTGGCGGTCTTCACCTGTCTAGAGCTCCTTCAGTGGAGCAGCGTAACCCGGAGTGAGACTAGTGGCCAACAGGCTTGGAGCTCACATATTTAGTTTCTTACAGCCCCCAACCCTTTGCAAGGACGCGTTTTGCGTACCTTTTATAAATTTGTCCTCCCAATTCTCCTCTCTTTTTCGATTATTTCCTTATCCAACAACTGCTTTGAAGATGACCACAACACAGCGGTCGAAACGTCAGCCACCAACACCAAGACAACGCGGTAGAAGCCCTGAAGCTTATCCACACACCATGTACACCAGCCGCGGAAGCCTACGCGAACATCTTTTTTCTTTGTTTTTTTGTAGTTCTAACCTCCGTTATACAACATTGTAAGCAGACGTATTTTTTACAAAGTTGGCGCTTAGTTCAGATCTGCCTTGTTTTGCCGTGGCACCGCAAAGAGCGCTGTACAGGACAACATGGCCACTCTATATTCTTCTCTTTCTAACTCGTTGGGTCTACCACGCTATGTGACATTCAGTTGTTTTTCCGTTCGCAACGCTCCTGTCATGTCCCAGCTTAAAAAAAAAACAAATATACACTTACAGAATATAATTTCCCGCATTACTAATTCTGTTTGGAAGCAGTTGATTTTATTTGCATGAATGCTTTATTTTATTTTATGCTAGTTAAGAATGATCAGAATGAGGACAAATTAAATGTAAAGTTGCTCGAAAGGTCATTCATAGCCAGCTCCAATGACTTGTCAGTGAAGTTGGCAGCCATGGTGCAATGATTTTGGCGGGGTGTATGGCTAATGGCAGTGATCAACTATTGAAATGGATAAATATGTAAGGGAAGTTGATCTATTAACAAAAACTTCTGAAATTCTTGAAGGCTTTGGAAGGGGTGACAGTAACATCTCTACGACATGCAGGAAATTAATGGAACAAGTGGGAGAGATTAGTCAGGAGATTCGAAGTCTAAGAAATATGTTAGATGGACAGAAAAAACAGATTGAGACATGCAAGGTATGATTAGACGTTTAACATAGGTTATAATGAAATTAGGCCTATCATATGGGCAAATGCGCCGAAAGGACTATTTAAAAGGTGACACTTCGTGGATTACATTCGAGTGCCGTAATTTTCTCAGTACATACTCTACACTAGGCTTCTCTTCCACCTGTATACATAATTTAAGATGTGTGGTGCTGTTCTCCCACTATACAGTATGCAGATTTTTGTAATTCAAAATCTGAGAGTTTCCATCCACATGGACATTTAATTTCGGGATGTATATTATCATTAAACATTGGACAACCTCTAGCGGATTTTTTTCTACAAGATGTGCGTCCTACATCTAGCATATAATTATAAAATAAATTATTTATGTGGGTCTGATTATTTTTATTAATTGTATTTGTTACGGAACGGGAATTAAAGTTATTTTGATTTTTTATTGAAAACTTTGTAACGTTGCTTATGACAGGATTAGTATATTTAAATTAGGCCTACTGGAGACTATAACTTAAAGCGACTCTCTATGAACTAACAATCCCATTCTATAAAGATAAATAAGTATAGCCTGTCCCACATTGATGTAATAGATCCGATGGTGGGAGCACGAGGTACCATATCTTCCTTCTTTCCCAACAAATGTAAAAACCTAGGCCTAACAAGCATTGTCAAGGAAATAGCCATTAGTGCCCTCAAAGGATCGGTTCAGATATTGAGAAATCACTTTTATGGGTATGATAATGGAAATTTCAAGTTACCTTAACCAATGGCTAATACTTGGTTTAGATTTCAATGTCAACAATCCGTAGCTATTATTTTTCTCGTGGTGAATGTCCTTCAAATCATTCTAACATCTGATGATACTAATATCCCTTGCTTAACTGCAAATGAGCATATATTTTACTTAGGTGTAAATTTTTCTCTGACGTTTCGTATATTCGATTCCCTAACGGTTTCAAATGTAAATCATTTTACCTTTTAGGTGTGTTTCCAAATTATATACGCTTTGTCAAATCTGGCAACCTTTTCATAAAGGAAGCTTAATTTATTATTATTATTATTATTATTATTATTATTATTATTATTATTATTAATATTATTATTATGACATTTTAAAAGTTTATAAGTCCAACCGTATTTCTGGTAGGCTACATAATGCAGTTTCTTTCAAAATCATCATTCCCTGTTATCTTTCATTTCGCATGTATTATTTGGCAATCATGTAAAAGTGTTGTAATTTTTAAGAGAAAGATAACATATGGTATAAGTTCTCAGAAAAATAAAATGTAATATAACATATCAACACACCATGGTGTTCTTTAATTGAATTCCTATCGTTCCCGCTGTAACATAGGACTGTGACAAGAGTCCTCGACTTGGTGCAGTCCTTGGCCAACCTCTTCACTTCACTCCAGGTCTTCTTCTCTCTCTAGTTTTTTCTATGGTCGTACTTTTCCAGGTCTTTTTGGGATGACCCCATTTCCGAGCACTCTGAGGGTTCCAGTCCAATGCTGTCTCTTTAACAGTTCCGTCTAGCTTAGTGTATGCCCAGTCCAACACTATTTCCTCTCTTTGATTTGCACGTTGATTGGCTGTTGGTTGGTCTGAGTCCAGAGTTAATTTGTAATCACATCCGGCCACTTGACATTGAGGATAAGCTGGAGCAGTGGTTAATGAAAGCTTGAAGCTCTTGTTGATTTGCTTCGTCACCTTCAATGTTTCACAGCTGTATAAAAATATATATTTCACGTTGCTGTTGAAAAGTCGAAGCTTGATCTTTCTGGAAATAATCATATTTTTTCAGAGTAGAGTGGAACAAACACGCCATTTGCTTTGTGTATGTGGCTACAGCTTCTTTATTTGTGACGATACTTCCCAAGTATAGAAAGGATTGAGCTTGTTCGACGTCATTTCCGTTAATGGTCAATCTGGTCGCAACATTAGAGTTCTTCCTCATCTCCTTTGTTTTTCAGGCATTGATCTTGAGGCCAGCAAGTTCTGCCTCTCTTTGTAACCTGACCAATTTCTCCTCCATGTCCCGGTATCACTGTGCCATCAGGCAGATGTCATCCACGAAGTCCAGATTTTCAAGTCTGCCTTGCATCCTTCATTGCACGCCTCTTTTCCATCTCCCCCCCCCCCACCCCATCACCTTCTTCATCAGATGATTCAATACGAGCAAGAATTATGTTGGTGAGAGAATACACCTCTGCTGCACTCCTGAATGACTTGAAAGTGTTCTGTAAATTTCCCCTCATGAAGCATTTGACACTCGTAATCTTCATATATACAGGATGGAAGTAAAATAACCTTGCAGATTGAAAGGGATGATAGGGTACGCTTAAATGAGTAGAAAACCCATGTTATGTTTTGCCATTAAATGCACGGTTAATTACAAAATTAAGATTGAAGTTTCAGCAGTCAGGTAACATAGCCGTTAACACACTCTACTCGTGATACAGATGTAAGAGGTCAACGAACTCTGTGTGTCTCGGTAGGTGAGCTGCTCTCTGCCCTGATGTTGCCACTTTTCGCCTCATGCAGTGACTTGAAATTAGAGATTTTTAAAATTAAAGTTACATGAAAACCGTCCACGCTATTGAAATATGCCAGAGGGATAAATTATTCTTTATTAGATTTCCTATCAATATGGACAAACATCACGATCATGCTCGCAGTAGTTACCGAATAAGAGGTTAAACATTTGAGGGGGGGAAAAAAAAAAAAACATTTTTTCTGAAAAAACTATGAACTTTCCACTAAAATGATATTATTGTTTTCTGTTACATACAACATGAGCTATTCACTCTGAAAATCTACAAGGCTACTTCACTTCCACTCTGTATTCTTAATAGTATTGATAATCTTCATGGAGATACTGTATTTCACAAGGGTGTTTCATATAGCTAATCCTTCTGTTGACAGAGTCTAAAGCCTTTTCGAACTCGAAGGTGAGGTAAAGAGTGTGCTGCTTTTGCTCACTCTGTTCCAGGATAATTCGGAGAGTATTGATGAGGTCCAGTGTTGTTGGAAACCTGCCTGCTCTTTCCTCAGCATTGCCTCCAATGAGTTCTTGATGCGGTTCAGTATAGCTCCTTCCAACTCATTTTTTGTTAGCATATTTCTAGCTGTTTAAACAGATTCGGCATTACTTGACTCCAATAAATTAATCTTCTCTTTAGCTGTTTGTAGATGCTAAGCATATCAGGCCACATTCACCATCAAGTTAACACTTGTGCAGTTGGAAGTGGAATATTAGATGCTAGTGATCTAAATAACTGAACTCTTTGATTGGCAGTTAACAAAAAAGTGTTCTTTATGGAGGTTTGCAAGTCAGCGATCTATCAATGATGTTTGAGTGTTCATATTTCTTTATGGTGATTCATACATTCTATCTCTCATGCAGCTTCCTGCTTTTTGTTTTCACGAGGAAAAAAATCTTGTAAACTCTATAAATATGCCATATAGGTCTTAAAATATTGAAAATATTATACATTTATAAAAATGAGGAAAATATACATTTATATGCAACATAAAACAATGCTTAATAAACTCAAAAATTGATAATTCGTATATATAATGTGTAAGCATACATTTACACCCTCCAGGAAAAAATATGCACATGCATGAACTTATAAGCCCAAGTTACTATATTGTAATTGTTTTTATTCATGAAATTGCCAGTTTTTTTATTTCTGTTAATCCGTATTTTGCTAATCTGGTCAACTCTCAATCCCAATTGGTCCAGATTACAGAGGTTTTACTGTATTTGTGATTTATTTTCTAATGGTAGCATTGATCTAATTGAAGAGCTCTCTCCCAAAACAAGTTAAGTCCATTTTCAGTAATTTGACAGGAAGGACAAATTCTAGATGCTGTTTCGATTTATGTTGGATGTTTACTGATTGTCTCTTGTTATTGTACATAAATATATGTTTTCAGCATAGGTAAAATAATAAATCCTTAGTTTAAATCTTTGTTTTAAATAGGACCATTTCTGAAGAAATAAATTAATACAAACTCTGTGTGATACTATTTATTGACCAAAATCCGAGGAACAGTACAAACATGTTTGTGTTTGTAAATTTATACCTTACATTTATACAAAATTCTAATTTTACACCTCGACATGCATGCAACAACATGCTACCTACTGCCCTAAGGTCACTGGCCAACATCTGACAATAACAGGACGAAACTTCTAATAGTACGTGGAACCATGTAAACATGATTCTTTGACTCACTTCATACTCACTTGCTGTCTCCTGCATAGCTTCTGGCTGATAATCTGAATCGCCAGCATCTATTTCACTTATAACCTCCAATTTGTCACTATGAAAACCTCTGTTGTTCTCCATATTTTGGCTGACAGTGGCCATCTTCATATTTAACTGTTTCCTGAACAAATGCACATGCACGAAGGACTTCTGTTTCCTGAACAAATGTGAAGGTGCAAAGGACTTCTGTTCCCTACACAAATGCAGGAAGGACATAAAGTGTTTCGATGGAAATCAAGTTATGGACTTAACGTGTTTTGCATGAAATCGTCATGTTTCTGCCTCGATATTTACTTCATGAAAGTGAGTTTCGAGGGAAAACATACAGCAGATCTCTGATGATTGCAAAGAATACTCGGAATACAGCAAAAGTTTTTGTGGACTTGTTTTGAAAGAATAGCTCTTCAATTACAATCGTTCCCCAGATATGGTATGTATTTCAAAACAAATTGACAAGTTTGCAAACAGCCGTCAATGCTGACTGTGCCCTTTAAATAAACCACTAACCTCTTGCATTCTCTCACATATCCTTTTGGAGAGAAGGTTTCAGAAATGATATAAATCATTAAATGTCTGTTTATAATTTCAGGACCTTATGAAAGATATAAACTACATTGAGAAGTTAAATGCATATATTGAAAACAGTGCTTCAGATATGCAACTATGTAATGGTGATTCAACAGAAGAGAGTACGGTAAGGGTCTGTAGTCTGTGGATTGTAATATTTTCATGATGCTGGGAGTGTTTTACAGTACTTGCTCTATCTCAACAGGAAACATTGAAGCAGACTTACCATCCATCCTCTGCTTCTCAGCCATGGAACTTGGTGTCTCCTCAGTACTCTGTGCCATCATCAAAGAAGAGTCTTCATCATACACCATCTCGTCCTCGTATTACACCTTTATTGAGAGAGGAATTTGATGACATTCCAAAGTAAGTGTGGAAGAAATCTTGCTTCAACTCATTGGTACCTGCATTCTTAGTTAGTATCACATAACAGTAGCCTAAGTTTCTTCAATTCTTGAGGAGATAGAGCAGGAAGTTGCATAGGTGAAATGAAGGCTAACCTATGTTTCTAGGTTCAAACAGTCTGCCAAATGGTCACCAACATCTTAAAATTATAATTAAATTTATATTATCATTGTCATAATATCATCATCCATGTCCAAGCAGCCAAACTCCGCCCATGATGATATTACACTTACATACTTATAATAAATGGCTTTTAAGGAACCCTGAGGTTCATTGTCACTCTCACAGCTGTGCTTGTAAATACGCCTTGACTCTTTGTATCAGAGCTCAGAACTGAGCCATTTTTGCGTTTTAAATGTCTTGTGATGACGATACAATGTATACCTGACACTATTTGATATTTTATTACCCCATTGTCGTACAGATATTTCCACAATGTTTTCCATCTTAGCTTTGAGTTGAAAATTCTTTAAATTACATTTGTTAATGTTTGTTTTAATCTCTGTCTGCTCTTTGATCCTTCCAGCAGGTTCACAAATGCTACCTACTAAGTTCTCCCTCCTCAGTTTAGAATAAGTTTCTCAAAGTGGTAGCATGAAAGGGTTAATGGACTTTTTTTTTTTTTTACAGGTACATGAAAGGTCGACTTACATATGAAACAGTCTGTAATTTTATTGCTGCTTTTAATAGCACTTTACAAAAGAAATATCAACTCTTCAGTCGTCCTAGAAATACTCTCAAAGGGAGAATGTTGACTCAGTATGATATATATAAGAAGCAAGAAAACAAGGAGACCATAGAGAAAGGTAACTTCTATTGTCATTTTTGCTGCATGCAATGTATATGTAACTTCATAACTTATTTTGTAGAGATAGTCATTATGTAATGGTTGAACTCAAATGCAGTTAGAACAGCAAAGGTACTATCACATACTTTGATAGGTAGTGTAAATATTTGTGTAGAATTTATAAGATACAGTTTCGTGACACACTGGTGAGCCAGCCAATGATTGGCGTAAGTTGCAGGAGATTCCACCTGTTTCATAGTTGAGCACTTGAAACTAACCTTTTCACCTGGTCTCGACTTGATAACTATTTTCAAGTTATTGTACTAAATGAGGTGATATCGGAAATTTCTGAGACTAATGCTAAGAAATTACAGACTTACCTTTTTTGAATTTGACTGTCATCACCTTGAAAATAGTCCTCTTAGGAGTATCTCTTCCTTGCCTCGAAAACATGATGGAAGTCTTTTTCTAGAAGGTTCTTAAATACCGTACTGTCTGCAATTCTGTTTGGATTTCTTCTAGGGTATTGAAGCAGTTTTCCTTCAATTTGAATTTCATCTTGGGAAACAAGACGAAGTCGCAGGGGTTTAGGTCAGGATAGTAAGAAGGATGTGAGATAACCATGTTCTTTCCTGTAAAAAATTGTCTCATTTTGAGGGAGGTATGGGCAGGTGCACTGTCATGATGTAACAGCCAATTCTGATTACACCAAAGTTCTGGTCTTTCCCCCGCACATCTTCTCTCCTCAAGACATTGCAGTACAGGAACAAATTCTCAGTAAATAATACCCCTAATGTAAAAAAAAAAAAAAAAAAAAAAAAAAAAAAAAAAAAAAAAAAAAAAAAACAGCTTTTCACTGCACTCTGGAACTGCTGTGTCTTCTATGGTCGTGGTAATTTTGGGCTCTTCCATTGCAACAATTGCTATTTTGTCTTTGTGG
This sequence comes from Periplaneta americana, assembly GCF_040183065.1. Classification (NCBI taxonomy): domain Eukaryota; kingdom Metazoa; phylum Arthropoda; class Insecta; order Blattodea; family Blattidae; genus Periplaneta; species Periplaneta americana. The sequence continues at coordinate 61,151,844 of NC_091124.1, read as the reverse complement.
TTGTTTTTAGCATTATTATTACTTCTATATGTCTGTGATTGTTAGCATTGGTATATCTTGGTCTTTATGGTTGTTTTTTGGAATTGCTACTTGTGGTTGCTTGTAGGAATTGTTACTACTATGTGGCTGCGATTGTTTGGAGGTATTGGAAACATTAGTTAGGCGCAATTCACACAAAGAAGACGTGGCTCGGACATTGGCTGACACATGATGACTTTTCGATTTTCTCCCATGTAAAGAAAGGTTGGCTTATCAATATATAGGGTGTTTCAGAAATACTTTGATAAACCTTGGGAGCATGTTCCTCACACCAAAACAAGGAAAAAAGTTCATATGTCCGAAAATCCTTAGTTTTTTAGTTATTAATGAAAGAACATAATGAAACATGTTAGATATTGTCGACTTGATAGCAAGTGTTGAAACTTTAATCAATTCAGAAAGTCATAATAATGAAAGTTTACGTTCAATGCATTTCGAAGTACAATCCAACAACTTAAGTTTGTAACCAATAATAATATTCATTTTGTTATATAATCAAATGATGTTTTATCGATACAAGTCTGCTGATGCACTCACTGTATCCTAGATGGCTATGTGTTGCCATGGAGTCCATGATCCGACGAGTGCATGGGTGTGTGGAAGCAAGAGGAGAAAATTTTGAACATTTGTTATGAGTTTCTGAATTGATTAACATTGCATCGTTTGCTACCAAGCTGACAATATCTAACAGATGTTTCTTTCATTAATAACTAAAAAACTAAGGATTTTCAGACATATGTTTATATGAACTTTTTTTCTTGTTTTGGTGTGAGGAACATGCCCCCAAGGTTTGTCAAAGTATTTCTGAAATATCCTATATACAGAAAGGTTGGGATGGAGACACGACATTCCTAAGTCAGCACTTTGCCTCTTTCCAGTCATGAGTGACTCTTCAAAGCGACATGTGGTGTCTGACTGTAAAAGAAAATTCGCGACGATTTTGATTTTAATATACAATTTTGTGAAGAGATTGTGTAATACGGCACTGAAACATTGGTGGGACATTATATAAAAATTCTGAAAATGGAGGATACATGTTCAATTCTTTCATCATATCGGATATGGCACACATCCTTGCTTTTTTCAACCACAAAGAGTGCAGACAAAATCTCCTCTGTTTTTTAATATTAGCGAGATGTACGAGAGCCAGAGCATCCTCATCGTCTGAAGAAGACAAGGTGAAAGCTGTGCGATGTGGAAGTGTCGCAAGGATTTTTTTACTCTTCAGTATACTTTGCTCACGTCATGTCTCCGCCCAACATCCTGTCTACGTCTTCTCTGTATGAATTGCGCCTAAGATTTTTGTTACATGTGTTTCTCGGTTCGTTGCAGATACTGATTATATCTATTTATTTATAGTTATTAATTATTATTTGTTTTATGACTGTTTGCATATGTTATATCTGTGTTTTGTTGTTTGGAGACATTGGTGATGTGTCTCTCTGGGGCTTACAGGTATCTACTTTTGTACTGCAGAAGACCTGAAGTCAATGGGAAAACTGAAGTTTGATAAGGCTGAACAGAACATAATGAATATCCTGAGACATGCAAAACGGATGAGAGAGATTCGAAGTACTGGCATTGTCCGTTACGCTGTTTTAAATTGAACATATGAATGAACAGTTACTCGTGTTACATTTTTGGATTGAAACAAAAAGAAGACAGTTATTGGCAATGCTAAGGACGTGTTAAGAAAATGTTAAAAAAGAAATACAAATGATATTTTTACAGTTTTCAATAATTTTCAATGAAATGACTGATGTTCATTATTCCATACAAGTTTCTTAAACAGTTTATTTTTCTAATTTAAAATTGATTCCTAAGGTATGAAAATAATTGTACAACAACAAAGTCTGATAATGCGACACACATCTCTGGCTGATATAATATGTGTTGTTGTTTTCTAATGCCAGGCATTTGACAATAAAGTCATTTGACCTCTTGCACTCCAATATTTTTCAAAGATATTATCATGGTCAGCCACTGAAGCACAGATTTTGAGGTGTTCCGAATCCATTTCTTGTTTTGAGTTGCACAATGGGCAGTTAGGGGAATGATATATTCCAATTCTATGCAGGTGTTTGGCCAAACAATCATGGCCTGTTGCCAATCTAAATGCAGCTACAAACTATTTTCGTGGTAAATCGGGATGCAGAGAGTTCCATTTTTTCCCTTGAGATTGTGTTATCAAATTTTGTTTGTTGAGGTCTAAGTATGTAGATTTAATAAATCTTTTCACAGAGTAATGTGTAGATTTAGTAACAGGTCTGTAAGTAGCAGTGCTGCCCTTCTTTGCTATTGTATCTGCATTCTCGTTTCCCAGGATTCCACAATGGGATGGTATCCATTGAAATACAATTCTTTTATTGAGTGATATTAATTGTGAGAGCATTTGAGTTATTTCTGCTGTTTGAGATGAAGGTGTGTGTTTAGAGACTATTGATAGAATAGCTGCTTTGGAGTCTGAAAATATAACTGCATTCTTAAATTTATTGATGTGGCATAGAAGATTCCTGAGACTTTCACTTATTGCAACGATTTCTCCATCAAAACTTGTTGTTCCATATCCAAGAGATCTATAAAGTGAGAAGAGACAGCACGTAACACCTGCACTGGCACCTTGTTCCCTGGAGATCAAGGATCCGTCGGTATATAAATGAAGTCAGTTTTGTGGAGGGTATCTAATATTAATTGTCTCTAAAGACAATTGTTTCATTATTTCAGTGTTTACTTCTGATTTCAGTATTTCTTCTGTTAAATTTAGATTATATTCTATATTTAATAGAGTTAAAGGGTTTGGTTTAATTTGTAAGTTTTCTTTTAAATTCGAGATATTGATTTTCTGTTTTAATTCTTGATATATGTATCTATTACGTTGGTCTACAAAAAAAAAAAAAAACTTTTTTGTCTGCTACTGAGGAAGTTGGCACGCTGATTCCAGTTCTGTAATAAAATTTATCGTAACACCTTAGGTTTTTGAGTAACTTTAATTTTATAGTCCCGTCGCTCTAATTTCCGGCAGCCAATTGCGTTGCAGGTCGGCTACATTTAAACGTGTGCGTCTTGTGATTCGCTGATTCATTTCTAAGGCTCGATAAATACTTAATATAATCACCCGTCACTTTAGCTCTTTAGTTGGCATTTGCAGAAAGCACACGAAGACGTTATTTGCCGCTCAGTTATTTGCTGAATTACATTGCGTTTGATTTATTATCATAGGAATTACGACATGATAATGTTTAACGGTGATGTAAATAGATTCCTCGTATGGTAGCTCGGCAACGTACGAACAAAAATGGCGAATGATACTACCTACCTAGACTTTATAGAGCCTTTACTTTCTAAGATGTAAGCAAAGAGGCAGAGTCACGCCGGAAATAACAGCATCAGGACTCTAAATCTTACTATTTAGTATATAGGCCTATCTGTACCGTAAAGTCAGAGATATAAATTGAGCTTAGTTTATATATTCTTTGAAAACTGTTATATTATATCATTTTAAATACATTTATAAGAAGATATACACTTAAAATATGTAGTAAGCACTAAAAACTCTGTTAAAAGTGCTTGAGACCTTTGCTTTTCTGCTTATGTTGGCATGTGGTTGATTACTGTAGGAACCAGCAGAAATCACCCATCATGCTCAGATCATATTGACCCTGGTACCCAGATTCCATCGTTGATATGTCCTGATGAAACCTCTCACCATGTTCGTCACTTACAGCACCGAGATTTGATGGAAAAAAGTAAAGGTGTGAATGAAGACAGTGCATTTTTAAATACATGCGACAACCTAGATACCGAAATGCTCTAAGCATGTTATATATTAGCTCAGCAAAATTATCAGCTTGATAATTTCCTAAAACCATAGTTGACACTAGTATAAATGTGTCCCAAGCTTCGAGTTCAAGAGCACTCAGTTTTGATCTGAACGTAGTGTCACACATCGACTGTCGGATCTCTGGTCCAATGAAAATTCCTGCCTTCAATTTTGCATCACTTTCCACTCTCCCAAACTTCTCCTTCAGATACTTAAAGCCTTCACTATCATGATTCAGAGCATGCACAAAGTTTTTCATTAGGCCACATTTAATGTGAAGAAGTGGAAGAAATCTTTTCTTTGTGTCAACGACTGTCTTGTGTTAAAAATTAAAAATGTTGTTTTAAAACTGTGACATGATAGAAAAAAACGGACTTCATATCTGTAATCAGCACACTTGAATTAAAATAGCAAAATCAAAATAATTAAATGGATCTAAATGTATTAAAAATGTTATTTTAAAATTGTGACGTGATAGAAGAAAACGGACTTAAGATCTGTAATCAGCACACTTAAATTAAGGTTGGTACACTTGCTTTGTTCAGTAGCAAAATCAAAATAAAATAAATTAAATGGATCTAAATGTATTAAAATGTAAAAACTAAAAATATTATTTTGAAATTGTGACGTAATAGAAAAAAACGGACTTCACATCTACAATCAGCACACTCAAATTAGGGTTGGTACACTTGTTTTTGTTCAGTAGCAAAATCACTGTAGACCAGTGTTATCAGGCAGTACATCTCACTTGATGATATGTGTCGAGGAAGAACAATTGTTTGTATACATCTGAAGTCTGATTAGTGTAATGTGTAGCTAGTCAGTGATGTATGCAATGGAAGGGGAAAGGAATTGGCCACCCTACCCCATTATCTCCTGGCCTAGTTGCCTCACAAGTGGTGCCTTCGTGGTACCACTTGTGGGGTTCAGACCTATCTTCAGACAGGTGGCTAAACAACAATATGACACAAACTCAAATAGTTGTTCAAATGTTCTAGCACTAGCAACAGTCTGTAAAATAACTTGTTGCATAGGGTCTATCAATCATGAATGATGCATCAGTTGAAATCAGTCACAAGTGGGAAGTCTTCATCAGATTGATGAGGTTGCCACTTCAGTATAACACTAACAAATGTATGATATAAGATTTTCCAAGCTGATAAGAACGTAAACCTGTCTGTTGGCAAGATATTAAACTAAATAATCTCAGACTCATGCATGACCCTAGATCATATATACCCAGATTGCTCTGCATTATAGGCTTTGACGGTAACAACTTTTGTCAGGTTTACTATGCTGCCATCTAGTTGTTACATAAGGAGTCACGTCATAACTCCCATATGAATTGGATTAGTGACTCTACTGCATCTTGTGTTCGTTTACGGCGAACGGGTGGTGATCCTGGCGGTTGTTTTCTTCAAAGTGCAACAGATTTTAACACAGCAATGAGCAATCTATATGTGATCTGGGGCATGACTAATAGATGGTTAAGGATAAAAGTTCTGTGTTTCTAATGACATGGATGACATTTTGTGGGAGAATTACCAGCCTGAAGAAGAATCCAGTTCAGAAGATGAGGTGATAGGAGGAGGAAGAAGATAACGAAGACTGGGAATGATATCCAGAAGAGGCTTTGCTAAAGACTGGAACTGAAAACTTAAGAACAACTTTAAATTGTAAGTTTTTCATTCTGTTAATTCTATAATCTTTTCAAAGTGTAGGTCATATCATTAATGTTTAGGTAAAAGGACTTAACCCTCAGTCTTTTAAATTTGAGTTTTCTGCTGTAATTAGATGAAATTTAATTACAAAAATATGGTTTTGACAATTATGTTTACATTCATTCATATTAGGTAAATAATACTAATAATACTAATAATAATAATAATAATAATAATAATAATAATAATAATGTATTAAAATTTAATTTTTGTTGTTCCTGAAAAATATTTCTTTTGTGGAATAAGCCCTTTTACCTAAACATCATTGATACTATATTAAGATATATATATATATATATACTAACTAAAAAAAGTTTTAAACGAATTCCAGCAAAATGAACAAAAACAGTTGTATCACTTAATCTTATTTTTTACGTGAAATATCTGACATTTCTGTAATCATGACTTCAATGATTTCACTGCTTTACTTCAGGAAAGTGTTATATAATACTATTAACTAAAAAAAAAAAACTTTCATTTCTTTGCACCCATATGTAATTATATAATTATACATAATAAAGAATTTACAAATTCATATATGTAATTAAAACAAGATATATAAAGTTACAAGTTACAATTATTCTGCATAGTAACAATGCCAGCCAATGGTATGATCTACAAGTAGTAAACAGAACTCGGCTTGGTTTCCAGTGTTGTTTAGGGTGATCACCTAGTTGGTTCTTCATTTCTCCGAGATTTTCCCCAGTCATAAGGCGAATTACAGGTAATCCCGTGACGAATCTTCGAACTCCTCTTGTCAAAATGTCATTTTGCTATCAATTATACTACTATGCAGTTGATACAGAGTCATTAAATAACCTATCAAAAACAATGATGCTGCAGGTACTTAGGTAAATAACTTAAATGCTATGGTAATTCCTGTTATCTACACTCACATTTCAAATATTAATCCCCAAATATTGAATTTGTTCAGTATGACGAGTTGGAATGCAACTTACTACACCACATGGCTCTGAGAGGACAGGCAAAATGGGAAAATTACATTTCAAATAAGTTCCTCTCAGAATCTAGGAATGTTAGCATGCCATACACCAGTATCTCAATCTGATCTTGCATTCACCTATAATCAGTACTTAATGAGAGGAAAGCAGCCAATACTGTGTTTTGGGCTGAAGTCCAATATTCCACCCGTGTTTTTTGAGATGACGCTGCTCCACAACACACTGAAGCTGTGGTTGGAGGTGGAATAAGCTTCTATGTACATGCTGTCACTGTCATCTGTTGAGAACGAGTATATGACGCTGTTCACAAGACAGGTGTTGGATGTGTTCTGGTGGAAGCGTCCCACGAATTCAAACCTCTGGGCACTGTGAGCACTCAATTCAGGAGAAAATCGGTACAGTTCTTTAGAGTATGTACCTGAAGACACAAAAAGAAAATTTTTATGCATCACAGTACATTTATATATATATATATATATATATATATATATATATATACACACACACACACATACATACATACATACATACAGCGTGAGTATAAATGACTTCTCTGATTACGAAAATTATTTGTGGACAAACGACTGAACGTAAAAAATTGTTAAATATACGAGTGTATGGAGAAACTCTCCAAGTTTTTAAACATACCTTATAGGTGCTCGATATGGGCTTCCCTTGTGACCCTGCAGACATGAAGCCGGTAGTCCAATTCGTCCCACACACGGCTAAGTGTATCCATATCGATTGCAGCGATGGCATTGATGATGCGGGTGCGTAACTCTGGCAGATTTTCCGGTAATGGAGGTACAAAAACAGAGTCTTTAACATACCCCCATAGGTAGAAGTCACACAGTGTTGAGTCAGGGGAACGTGAAGGCCAGGACAAGACATGCATGTCGTCTTTGTCGTTGCACTTTCCAAGTCCAAGGTGTACAGGCCTTTCTTTTTGCTCGAACCCACCATGTCAGAACATGTTAGAAGAGTGGCTGATGCCACAGCTGGAGAGTGATAGTGCTAATTTCATATATCAACAAAATGGTGCTCCACCTCACTTCCACAATGAAGTCCGGACATTCCTGAACGACCGATGATTGGTCGCACAAGGAGAGACGACATGCAGCTTTTGTTCTGGCCTCCACGTTCCCCTGACTTAACACCGTGTGACTTCTACCTGTGGGGGGATATGTTAAAGACTCTGTTTTTGTACCTCCATTACCGGAAAATCTGCCAAAGCTACGCGTCCGCATCATCAATGCCATCGTTGCAATCGATATGTATACACTTAGCTGTATGTGGGACGAATTGAACTATCAGCTTGACGTCTGCAGGGTCACAAGGGAAGCCCATATCGAGCACCTATAAGGTATGTTTAAAAACTTGGAGAGTTTCTCCATATACTGCTATATATAACATTTTTCTACATTCAATCGTTTGTCCACAATTTTCATAATCAGGGAAGTCATTTATACTCACGCTGTATATATATAAAGATTTTGGTTTCAATAATTGAGAAATGAAAAACTGAAGGAGAGACAAGAAAGAGGAGACAGAAATTAAATTTTATATGATATGAATACTGCTGCATAGCTCAGGCAGGTAACAGAAATAACATTTCTTGGGAGATATTATGGGATACACTAAAATGGACCAAAATCATAACGGAAAGACTTTATATGGATGAATAAAATAATGATAAATTCCGATACTGCATCGTTTGTAGAGCAAATTTGAAACATACCAGTGAGATAAATCCATTCTCCATGAGGCATTGCAGAAGTGAAAGCAATATTTGAAGGCAGTATTGTTTCGGCCATGATGAACCAACTGTCTGAACTTGGATGATAGTAGTAGACCTGAGGTCCAAACACAAAGATCTGGTCCTTGTGTGTGCAGCAGGCAGCTGAGTACAGGCTGTGGGGCAGCGAGGCACAGCGACTCCAGCATTCTGATACAAACAAGTCACGTTAAGTTCTTGCTGCACATAGACTCCACAATATATCACAATTATTGTTACTTACTTGATCCAACATGATATTTCTCAACAGAGTCCATGATAACACGGTGACGACCAAAACCACCAATGATGTAGATGTAGTCTCCCATGCAGCAAACTGAATGGTGTCTTCGTGGGGAAGCTATGCTGTAACACAATAAAGGTACAGTCACACATTGCTACTTTTGCTGTGCAACTTTTGTACTGCAGCTGCAAAAGTTGCATGTCGTGTTCACACGTAAGCCAAAAGTAGCGTGCTGCACACTACTTTTCGTGCTGCGCAACCCAAGCGCTGCAAAAGTTGCAATTGGAGGTTGCGAGTCTGTTCACACACAAGATTCTACTTTTGCAGCCACAGTCTTGCTGCAGGTTTCCCGCTCCGTGTTGACTTCTCAATATACATTTTGTGGTTATGTTCGCATTATTATGAAACTCATGCGTTAGCTTACTTATCTATTATTTGTTTTTCTGTCCTAACTAGTATTCAGAAATTGGCACTATTTTTACTATAAAACGCCCATATACTTAAATGATAACCAAAAGCATATTCACGGAATCAATGTTGGCAACCATCCTGTTTGAAACTATGCTACAGAAAAAAAAAAAAAAAAAAAAGAATTATATCGTCAGCAAATATACTCAGACTGTGTTGTACATTTATTTTCATCACATCTAACATTAAAATATATCCAAACAATAAAAGTATCATTGGCACATTTGGGTGGCAACAATGGTCGCAACCGCAGCAAAAGTTTCAACAAAACCGATATCAAAAATGCTGTGGCTACAACCCTGAGAATCCTGCTCTCATGTCGCTACTTCTAGGCTGCACGCAGCATGAAAAAGTAGCAGGCAGCAGGTTTGGCAGCCGCTACTTTTTGGGTTGCAGCGTTGTTAACACGTTGCAGTACAAGAGTTGCGCAGTTTTTTGTACTGCAGCGTTGCAAAAGTAGCGACTTGTGACCATACTTCAACACATCATGGAAACATCTCCTCACATATATCTTTCAAAAGGCCCTACGAATTGACGAGTTCTTTCGTTTCATGGAAGTTTCACTGCTTAGTTGTCATATATCAACATACACCAATCATGAAAATTATTAACACAGTGTTAACCACTAAATGTTTGAAGTTTTGCATCAATCATACCAGCTACCGTATTTGCTGGTGTATAAGACACTTTTTTTTTCTTTGAGAATGAGTCTGAAAAAAAGGTTGTCTTATACGCCAATACTGAATTTGTGAATGGGTCAAAGCTTCATGGGATGCTGTGAGAACTAAGATAGTGAATGCACTGGATTGTACAGAGAACTCAGATTCGGATTTAGAAGAGGTTTCAAGTGACTCTTCATTTAGCTCTGAAGATGAATTTCTGAATTTTGACGAAAATTAAAAGGTATTCTTTCCTAGTTAGATTAGATATTTGATGAACGTAGACCCACGTATTACTCTATATTTTAAATACTGTAAATTCATTATAATATAGATATTCAGTGATAAAGCTTTTTGTAATGGTTAGTATGTTTGAAATCTTTGTTGGGACTTTTTCCGAGGTTTTCCCTCAACCAACTGAAGCATCATTAATTCAAATGTCATTATCATCATTACCATAGCCCGGGTTAAGTTCCTGGTGCAGCATGCTGCACAAGAGTGCGACAGACTCATTCGCTGCGTGCAAGTCTTCAGGTCCCTCCTTTGCCCCCCCCCCAAACTTCTTTTCTAAAAGGTGATGTGTCTAATATGCAGGCAAATACAGTAATTAAAAAATAAGACAGTCTAATTTTTTAAGTCTATTTTTAACATCTGCATATAAAGTTCAAACTTTGCTTGGGTGATGGACATTAGACATGGTTGCTTGGTATCCAATGTTTAGGGCCTTGCTCATTCCATTAACCCTCTTGCTTCCCAGTAGAGTTCTGGAATTCTCATTTAGACATTGTCTATTAGATTTCATGTTGCCTCCTAGTACATCTAATATTTTTATTTTGATGGCAAGACGATTCTTCTACATTTTCGTATCTTATAGGTTTAAATGCTCTGTTTATCCAAATTTTTAATCATAATTCTGTAGCTAGTGCAGCTAGAACTGATGAAATATGCATTATGTTCATTTCCAGGAATCTTGGTATAGTGTAATTTTACAACTCTGTATTTGAAGTTTTCGACATGAAAAGCCACAGAATAATTGACCTGATGTACAAATAAAAACGATGTGTGTCCTAACATCTATTTCTAACCACAGATTGCTATGACAACTTGTTTTTAATAACTCTACTGTATGTAGGCTATAGATGTGATAGGCTATATTGTTAGTATAATTTTTTTTAACTTTCAAAAACAAAATAATAATACAAACAATTCAACTGGTTGGTTAGAATCAAATTTTTAATAAGTAACTAAATTGTTGTTGTTGTTTTCTAATGCCAGGCGTTTGACAATAAAGTCATGTGACTTCTTGCACTCCAATATTTTTCAAAGTAACTAAATTGTAAAAGTAGATGTGCTGAAACTACAAAAAAAAAAAAATTAATAAAATATGTGTTTCAATACATTGGCATCCTATGAAACTCCTATGTCGCTACATAAATACCTAATGGACTGTTACTTTCAGATGTACTTCGTTCTTCTTTCTGACGCTGACTGGCCTAATCATATTTCTCTGTAGATCTTATCTTTTAACAACTGCTTATTGTTTAAGATAGGAGCGAAATTTCTCGCAAGGGAGTGCTTATTATAATAAATTATATTGTGCTAGCAATATATCTCACAGTGATTCCAAGAATAAGTTGCCTCTTTATTTGCTTCACTAAGTTTGCATCAAAGAGAAAATGCTTTCCACATTTGCATTATACTTACTTATTTCCTTAGAGCTTCAAACTGGGTTTTTGGTCTCATTCACAAGCATCTTCTAGTCTGCTATATCCCGTGTTCTGTCTTTGTTCCTTCCTGTGGGATTCAGGTCAAAGAGGACTTGATTTCTCCATATGAGTTTGGATTTCCCTGCCAAGCTGTTTTTAATAGGGAGGTGTCTTCTCTTCTTAACACGTTCTAGCCAACAGAGTCTTCTGCTTTTAACTGTTTCTATTACATCTGGTTCAGGGAAATAAGGATCTGATTTTTGTTTTTTCTTGATCGCCAAATTTCATTTTTGATCATTGGACCAGAAATTTTTCGCAACTTTGTTTTTGAAAGCTATCAATTTATGTTCAGCCTGTTTTGTGAGAGTTCATGTTCCTGCTCCATAAATTAGGGCTGGCTGTATGATTATGCATATGAATTCATTATTGTGATGAAAAAAAAAAAAACCGTGCAATCTTCTAAAGTTCTGAGTGGCACATGTTTTTGAAAGTCAAATATTGAGTCCAGCTTTTGTGCCTTAATTTTAATGAACTCATCACCTTTGTATTGATTCACAAACTTCTTAAGGTTGATGAATTGACAAAGATGAAATAATTGCTTCATCTTAATAACTATTCAAAAAATTGCTCCTTTAATATTAATTTCATATTCATTAACTAAAGTACATTTATACATACATAGTGTTCTCTCAAATGGCAGGTCTTTCACTGCAAATTCAGCATTCTTCAATATTTTCTATTTTCTACCTTGCTCTTAGTATCCACAAATGATTCCCCTATCTTAATGTTGTCTATCATCTGATATCTTCTTCTGTCCCACTCTTCTCCCATTCACCATTCCTTCCAGTGCATCCTTCAGTAGGCAGTTTCTTCTCAGCAGTGACCCAACCAATTTCTTTCTCTCTTCCTTATCAGTTTCAGCACCATTTTTTCTTCACCCACTCTTTCAAACAGAGCTTCATTTCTTATTCTGTTTTCACATGCTCCATCCTTCTCCATTTGAACCATTATTTTATTATCAATTATTACTAGTTCCAGGAAGCACTTTACATCATTTCATTTAAGAACACATCCCTATCCAGGAGAAATTCGATGAAAGGTTCCACCATGTCCCACTCAAGTGACTCACTATGAGACATCCGAATGAAGCATGGAAACTCTTTCATGGGCTCCATAAATTTTTCCAGATATCCTATGTAGCTGTCATAATATAAGTTACTTCTGCACAGAATTTGTCACACTCCACATCAAGCTACTCCTTACGCTTTTCTTTTAAAAGGCTCTTAACTTTGAGGGATGTAAAACAGTTGCTCTTTCGTTCAGTGAGCACGTCGTGAACATAGAGTAGGAATTTCAGAACTTCTGCGTAAAAAATTAAAACTTTGGAAACGCCATGAGAGCATTCAAATTGTAGTCAACGATCACTAGTCTATGATACTAATGATACAAAACAAAAACCCCGGACATTTTGCGACACGAATTTTAACCCAAAAAAAGAGGATGTCCGGGAAAACTGGACTTATGTGCAGAGACCTGAAGTATAGTATAATATCCCTGCATTTGTACCCTAACTGTAGCCTGCAGAAATTTTTCAACATTTTTCCTCATGTTACCGATTTTTTTTTCAGTGTAGAATTATATTGAACTTTAAAAATAAAACAAAACAAGTGTCTCAGAACTCAGGAGGATATGGTGACCCTAGTTTAGGATAATTTGTATTCGCCCAAGAAACAATATTGTAATAATAATTTTCTTCTTCAGCAATCAATTTGGCTTATGAGTACTTACTTTCACAAATATCCCATGCCTTGCCACTGCTATGAAGTCAAGGTGAATGTCTGATTTAGCACTTTTGTAGTGTTCTGCATGGTGAGGTTTTTTCTAGCATGTAGAATCATCCAATTTCCTGAGCTACACAGTGATTACATAATTGGAAAAGGCAAATGTAATATGTGTTTAGTATGTACTCATGTATGGTAGTGAGAAGAAGCAGGCCTATGTAGGAAGAAAAGAATGCCATTACTTATCTTCCAGCTCAGAAATCTTTGGTAACAAACAGTTTTGAAGAACCACAAACATATGGAAAATGAGTTGAACAGGCTATCAGTCGCAAGTGATATAGAAACTTATTATGATCCACTATGAGGGCCAAGAAAAATGCATTCGAGGCTCTAGGCAGAAGACGAGCTCTTTATCATCATTCAATTTAGTATCGAAATAATGTAAATTGTATGCTGTAGGTGTCCATAACTATTTGAACTAGTTGATAGCGTTTAGGACATGGTACGGTAAGAGTAATGATTTCTCATGTTTATGAGTGTAAACTACTGTACAACGAATGCTACTTCTGTGACACACATATAAACAATACCTTGTTTCATATTTCCACACCTCTCTGATTACATCATATTTCCAGATAGACTTGTTCCAGTTGCCATAACCTAGTAAATATTCACCACCAATCATATATAAATCCTGTCCTGTGAACAAATAGGAAACAATGTCACATTATGCTATGTTTTATTGAGTCTCCAGGATTTCTTTTTCTAAACAAAAGATAGGGTACTTAAAACTGTGCTGACATTGATGTTATGGACACTGAATATATTTTCTCGAATCCATACAACTATTTATGTGGCGTTACCTGTACACTACACAGACGAATAAAGATACTGTACTGGAAATATTTGTTGTTAATGTTATTCTAACTCAAGCTTATGATGTAATGTAGATTAGATAGGTAGACCTAGTTAAACACTAATTACGAAATAGTATTTGGAACAACTATGCCATTTAAAGATTGTAAGCCTACCACATTATTTAGCAATGTGTATCATGCACCAACAAATGGCATGTAAATGTCATGGTGTAAATAATGACTTGACTTCTCACAAGGTTGGACAATTTAATAACCTCCTCAACTGTGTAAGATCTTAAAAGCACATTCAATTGTGCCACTATGAAGTTAATATTTAATTGAAATTATTGTAGTTAGGGCTCATAAAGAAGCCATTATTATATGGCACCAAGGACTCAGCTCTTCAGCTATAAATCAATTATTACATCAATAAATGTGCGACAAAGTACACCTTTCTTAAGGATGAAGCTCTTTCCTGGCAATAACAATGGAAATGTGTTAGATTTAGGATATACGATTGAAATTTACATCACTATTGATATCTCACTTCTTTCATTCTTATAAAATTTAGTGGTTTCTTTAGTCGGGTAATTGAAATGTAGGAGCAGTGAAAACTCCATATATATATATATATATATATATATATATATATATATATAGAGCTCCTCACCTCCAGAATTTAAAACTATGTTGTTGTTGTTTTCTAATGCCGGGCATTTGACAATAGTCATTTGACCTCTTACACTCCAATATTTTTCAAAGATATTATCACGGTCAGCCACTGAAGCACAGATTTTGAGGTGTTCCGAATCCATTTCTTGGTTTGAGTTGCACAATGGGCAGTTAGGGGACTGATATATTCCAATTCTATGAGATGTTTGGCCAATCTAAATGCAGCTACAGACGATTTTCGTGGTAAATCGGGAACTAACTGTGGATTATGATGCAGAGAGTTCCATTTTTTCCCTTGAGATTGTGTTATAAAATTTTGTTCGTTGAAGTCTAAGTATGTAGATTTAATAAATCTTTTCACAGAGTAATATGTAGATTTAGTAACAGGTCTGTAAGTAGCAGTGCTGCCCTTCTTTGCTAATGCATCCGCATTCTCGTTTCCCATTTTCACTCCAATAGGAATTTAAAACTATACATTCTGGGATAATGCATAAGTTTAATAATGATCAAGAAATTGGATTTCTTCTGATTTTCCCTGGATATTTTAGGCGAACTTAGATGGTAGTTCAGTTCTGGTCTTATTAATTGGTGATCAGGTAAGAAAAATATGGATCCTACTGATGATTGACTCCAGTCGTTTACATATTATATCTCATGGTGTTGTGTAGATATTTTGTGGAGGTGAACGACCAAGTAATAGTGAGCAGTGGTGTCAAAAATGCAATAGCACCACTTGGGAAGGCAGGAATAAAAGTTCCGTCACCCAATAATGTTTCAGCTGTAGTCTTTGCTTTCTGCCTTAAATTATATTTACAATGCTTTGTTGTATGTTTTCTGCCTTAGATTATGTTTACAATGTCTTGTTGTATTTCTTCCCCCCCCCCCTCCAGTCACACAGTCTTTTTAATGCTATAATGTCTGAAGGGATCCAGTACAATATTACTTCTTTGTAGAGTCTTGAAACATTTTCACAACTGTGTGGATTTCATGTAGGTTAGCTTGATGTTTACTGTTTGGAGTGCTGATTTGGAATCACTAAGTTGATTTTACTGAATCTGTTATGTTAATATTGATTTAAAGTTGCTTTAAAGCTGTATCGAGTGTTTCTAGATTCCTATTATGAGGTTGGAAATGTCCCAAGTGATAGGTAGAAATTTAAAATGCTACATGGATCTTCAGACCACTTCTCTGTGATTCACCCTGATCAATGTAAAATTATTCAGATAAGAGGCCAAACATGACATCCAAAAGCAGCAGAAAATGTAAGAATAAAAACTACAATTTTATTCCAAAATACTGTATCATAAATGCTGCTGGGATGCTAAAGAAGAAAGCAAGAAATCCATTACACTTTTCTATCTATTGATATAACTGTTACTGCTTTTTTTTTTCTTCACATAACAGTAATGTGAGTGATTTGTTTGAAATATGTCAACATGTTGAAGAGAGGTAACTCTAATTATGATACAAACAGTGGGTTGAAGCAATTTCTCGTCTACTTGTCAGACAATCTGGGTCTCTTTTTATGACATTCATTCCGGAATTAATGGAAAAGAGTGTGATTATAAAAAACTGAAGAGTCCCAAATGTAAAGATGTACATTACGTGCTAGTGATATTTCCAGAAGGATTTCTTATGATGTACATTTTGACATATTCAAGATGAATAAAAGTTTTTCAATGGTTTTCTCCAGTGACAATTTGAAAAAGTGTTCACGTATTACAATTTGTGATGATAGATGTGTACTTCCCAAATGTATTGAGGTATCTGTGGTGAGAACAGTCTGTGATACAGCTTGGCTAAATAGAAAAAAAAAAAAAAGACAAAATTGTAACAAGTATCTTTACAATAAAAGCATAAAATACAGTATTAAATGAACCCTATGGTATCTGATGTCATATAATTTCAACCCAAAGACATGGATAAAAGTGATGCAAGAGGCATTACATGAAATCATAACTTTGTTGTAATGACTCCAGCAAAAAAAGATGTAGGTGTCCAATACCTATCCACTTCACTTTACGTGATTTGGGTTCCGTATATGGTGGATAGATGGCAGGACTGTGACACATTTTTTAGTTGCACACCACTTCTACAGACCACGCTGTAGCTGTGGAGAGTTATGTCTTGTACTAGGGTGAGTGTATGGAATGAGTAATGATGATGATTGGAAAGGGAGAAGGGAAAACCTGGTGCAGGCACATGTCTAGTCCTGTTAATAGCACCAAGGGGACTGCAAGGCTTAACTTCCTGTCCAACTATTAACAGTGACATATGCCTTCTCTCCATATGCACTGCAGAGAGATTTGGGATTTAACTCAGACATATTGGTGCACAATCTAGTGATTAGAAGTTGTGCACCGCCAACTCTCCTAGTTCCGAGGTAGAAGTTTTACATAAAAATTTCTGATTCCCACTGGGGATAGAACCCAAGCTGGCTAGTATGAAGGCAGACATGCTACCACAGAGCTAACTATATTATGCAACATTTTTCTCAATTCTAGCAAAGAAATAAGCTACAATGAAAAACCAAAAAATTGTTTCACAATTGTCTCTGCTATAAAAATCTTTACAACTAGCACTAACAGAACTTATTTCTGAAAATTCTATGATTGTTCTTGATATATCTATTTATCAGAGCTCAATTTCAATCCAATATAAGATGAAATGCAAACATATAGACAGAAATGGATACAACACACATGAAGAATGGGAAAAGATTAACAAATTGAATGGTGAAATACCGACCAACATAGACTTCTTAAAAGACTTCTTGACAGCTAATGAGACCACTGGGCCTAAAGCCGTGATTGCATGATGATTAATGATTCTTAAACTTCTGATCTCGAGATACTATACCTTTGCAAACGATCTTGTAGCCAGTAGGTTCTAGGGGTCCTTCATTGGCTTTAGACAAATGAAGAAATGGTATAGGATACTGTGCCTTTTCTTCTTGAAAGTAGATCAAGTAAGGCTTTCCATTATTATCTATAACCTTTTCAGTTTCCATATCATCTTCTGAAATCTTTCGTTTGCTGCTCAGCCGGCACATCTTGTGGCCAACTACACAAGGAAACACCGGCAATGAGCGAGAGGATACTGACAATAATTGCTTAGCATTCATGAAAGTCTCGCTGCTGAATCTAACGTGGTCACATGAATGCACGTCAACAGATCGATCGTCCTCTGGAGTACTTGCTGCTTTTGTAACACTGCAACAGCTGCAACAGTTATTGAGTAAACTGCATACTTCAGCTTTCTTTTGCTCTGGCACCCAGCTGTTTTCCTCTTCAAGCAACACTTCACTGTCTATTCTGGTCGAACTAGTTGAAGTTTGGGTTTGTACATCAGAATCAAAAACATCAAAAACTGTTTCTTCTTTAATGCATATGATGCACTGCAGGATCTGAGCACATTCCTCGTCCTCACTAATAACAGGGTACAAAAGCATTGATGTAATGTCTGAAGGTGAAATATCGACGAAACGGACGCAGTTCAGAATCTTTCTGACATGTTCTTTTCTTTCTGACAATCTGTCTTGTAACCAATACAGACCTGCTTCGAATACTTCAAATTCACCTTCTGTGGTGTTAAGGCCATTGTTTCTAAGGTACTTCTCCAAGTAATCAATTGTAAGTTCAAAGAATGTGTCTGTGTCCTTGACTTGAGCAAATTCCCACAAAGCCAGTGCTTGTGCTTTATGTTTCAGTGTGATCAAGTCCAACTCATCAGCTATTATCATGGTCTGAAGACACGTTGACACTGTGAGCCATTGATGTACTATCATGTCGATGCAAATCTTCTGGACTGATTCAAATTGAAGCATACTGGATGCTTGAAGCACTGATAAGATGTCATTTGATTTCAGTATGTCTACCTCTTTCCGCTCCACAGATTGAAGCAGTACTGCCATGGCATCAGGATCCACACCCTGCAAATATTCCAAACATAAGAAAACGCTTATCAGTAATGAACATGGAACATCATACTCAACAAAATTGAGTCTTGGCAATAATATAAAAATAGGCATATTTTTCATATTTTATTTTAACAATCTTCTCTTTCCCTTTGAAACTGGATTCACAATAATTACACTGACTCTGTCTAACATTTTTTTAGTGGGTTATTTTACGACACTGTATCAACATCTCACGTTATTTAGTGTCTGAATGAAATTAAGGTGATAATGCCGGTGAAATGAGTCCGGAGTCCAGCACCGATAATTACCCAGCATTTGCTCATATTGGGTTGAGGGAAAACCCTGGAAAAACCTCAACCAGGTAACTTGCCCTGACAGGGAATCAAACCCGGGCCACCTGGTTTCGCGGCCAGTATGTCTAACATAACACAACGTATAAGCAAATAACAAACAATTTTTTTTCTACCAGTCATAGCTCAAGAGATTCATACTGGATGGTTGAGAAAATGCGTTCTTGCGTCATTGTCTCCAAGATTGAGGATATCACTGCAGTGAAGGAAAATGGATCTGAAAATGAGTTGTCATGGTAAGCTGTTAAAAAGATTTACTTTTTTTGTTGTATGTAAAAACTCCAAGAAAGTTTTTATATCATTTCACTGTTTTGTAAAATAGTATTTATTTTGTTGAAGTGTTTGCAGTAACATTAAGATGAAAATATTAGTTATATTTCCATGTACTAACATCATTCAATAATTATTGGCAACTAATACACTGCATTTAAAGAAAATGTGGGTAATTTTATTTTTACATTCTCTCGACGTAGTCTCCACTCAGGTAAACAACCCATCATCTGATTTTAGTAAAATGTCTATGCTATCACTGTCAGTAGCGTTTTATCAATAGTGTTTGCAGATCATCAGCTTGAAATAGGTATTATTTTGAGTTGAAGCAAATACTGCATAGTGGTTCTCTTAATTTATAAAGCAAGTCAATGTAACATAAACTCATATCAGGCGGATGTATGTAGGGTTCACCAACATCTATCACTGCTTATGCTGAAGAAACTTGATCACAGATGTGACAATATGACACTATGCAATGTCATGAAGAATGATGGAATTTTTGGTTTTAAGTACCAGATTAGGTCGTTTTGAATAGCACTGTTTTAATTTTTCTCTCGGCAAACTTTAACCTTAAATAAATACATATTGTTAAAATCTTGAGAAACATATTTCAAGGTGCATTTTGATACACGCCAATACTCAAAATTTAACTATCAAGTAAAGTGCAAAAAATTTCAGGCACGACCAACTAGAATTGCTTGCAAATGAATGTGTCGGCAAAAAATATTTTATGAACATATTATACTTTAATGTAAGTAAAAAAATATAGTAAAACAGCAACATTTGAACCTGTGATAACTGAAATATGGGATTGATAGTCACATGTTTCAATAGTACATTAAGAACTTTGGCACCTATATTTAAAGATCATATGCAGCATAATCCAAATATATAAACTCACACCTAATACTAAACCTTTTCGGGTGTTTTATGTTGTTAATCGAGATTTAATATTAATTTTATTACTTTTCTGGACTGGTGGCCAAGGTAGCTCAGTTGGTAGAGCAGCTGACTACGGACTGGAAGGTCCAGGATTCGATCCCAGGTGGTCATGAGATTTTCTCGTTGCCAAACTTCCAGAATGGCCCTGAGATTTACTCAGTCTCCTATAAAATTGAGTACCGGGTCTTTCCCAGAGGTAAAAGGTGGTCAGAGTGTGGTGATGACCTCACTCTAATGTGGAGGTCAAGAAAACATGGGGCTCTTACCTCCATGCCCCCCCCCCAAGTGCCATCATGGCATGTAAAAGGGATATCTTTACCTTCTTACTTTTCTGGACTGAGTAAATTCACTATAGGCCTACATAATGTGTGTGAAGCATTGAATTTATTACTATTACAGTTTTTGGGAATTTGCAACAATTCTTATTAACTTCTTGTCACTACTTATCCATACACAGAAACAAACTTAACCTACTGTAATTACGACCTGGAGGTTAGTCACGCCTTCAGAATGCCACTGTAACTTAAGTCATTGTTACACGTGTCCAAAAAAGACATGTAGGCCTACAAAAAAATCGAATCCATTTTACAGAGAGGTAATCTCTCACACGACTCACGCGCATTTTGGACCATTTACCAATACAAGGAACAACCCTAACCTGACTTCTCCCCATTACAGTGGTCATCTGGAGACTAGTGTAGCCTAGTAAATGGCATGCGTTGTTCGTTTGTGACAGTAGCCTAAGCTACTGTGATATGAAGGTGGCTAAATTCAGTTCATCTAACATTTTACGTGCCGCTAGACGTTTATTAAAACATAAAACTAAATACTAGACACTATTCAAAACTATGAAATCTACCAGCCTGAATTTCAATGGTCGATTTTTCCCTTTCGACAAAATGTTCACCGAACATTGCTTGAAAATACGGACTTTGTTCTGCCAGAACTTTACGGTAACAAGGAAATCTCATATTTCCTACTTTCAGTATAACATCATAATTCTTCGTTGCTTCCTTTGCCATTGTGAAGAGGCTCCTTCTTTCGCATAGGATCACACAGGATTTATCTATCCGGATCCTGAGTTAGGATTTATCTTATCAGGTTGTCTAGAATTTTCTTTTTCGAAATAAATTATTGTACGCATGACTTTTTCTTGAAACAAATACGACATATAAATAATAATATTGAAGAATTTGGCCTTCTAGTTACTCCTCGTCTCTCTTCAAATTCTTCTAGCGCTCCAACGAAAGCGAGTCATAAATGCCAAAGGTATATCGTCTTCAGTATTTTTAAAACATATCTAAACAATCTTCTTTCATGTATATTTGCATTATCATCAATTACACTCAAGTCATTATACTTAAGTAGACAAGTACTCTACTGCCACACCAGATGAAACTGCGTTCACCGCGTGCGATTTATTCAGTTTCACCAACTCCTGTCATTAAAATATCCTTTGGAACACCATTGAATAAAGCAGAAAAATCTACATATAAACCAGGACGTGTGCACTATTACCGGTATATTATATATTAGATTTTAAGTGTGCATTGATTATTCTGAACGTAACTGTATGAAGTCCTATTTTAATAAATTTAAAAGTCTAATATTCGTTAAATAACGGGGAATTTTAACCTCCTAAAGGAGAAAAGTAGCTTCCCGGAAGATTTCTGGACCGGCATGGACAATGGACAGGAAGAGGGCGTGACTTTGCGGTATTGTCGAGTATTGTCTTGTCAGTATTGCATGCATTGGTATTAAAGCACGTATTGTGTTGTAAAGAGTTTGCTTTTATTTTGTGGTTCTTTTTCTTTACATATTTTTAATAATGGTGAAAAAAATTGCCATTTTTGGTGCCACAGGGGGCGTCGGATTACATGTAACAGAAATTGCTTTGAAGAAAGGTGCAGTAAACCATTCGATTTGTTGTTTGTTTACATAATTTGTCAGTGCAAGACTGCATAACGTAGGAAAAGTACTATAGTGCAGCAAAGAAGCACTATGTACATCTGTGGTTAAAATGCATGATAGTATTCTCGATAATTTTTTGTGGGGGGGGGGGGGGCGGAATGTACAGTGTTTGTGCAACTCCGTAATGCGATTGTTGTATGTTTAGGGTGACCAGATTCACATCGATAAAAAAAAAGAGGACACAAAACTTCGAAAAGCAGGACATTGTTCGAAAAAAAAAAAAAGGACAAAATATTATGTACTTGGGTTAATTAATTTATTTTTTACTTGATTATTTAACGACGCTGTATCAACTACAAGGAAAACTCGGTGCGCAAAAACCAGCGGACGTGACTGTCTCCCGCAGATGACGTATGCTCCCGTTTCCTGCATGCTCTCGAGCCTATGTACTGCAGGGTGTGGGGGGGGGGGTAAGAGGAGTATAGCATGCGGTCCACGAGGAGTCCGAGCTGAGTGTTGTTTGTAGGATACCTATGGGTTATTTAGCGTCGACAGGATTGTTGATAGCGAGATGATGACGAGGATTCGCCATAGAATACCTGACATTTGCCTTACGGTTGGAAAAACCTCGGAAAGAAACCCAAGCGGGGATCGAACCCGCGCCCGAGCGCAGCTCCGAATCGGAGTCTTAGCCGACTGAGCTACGCCGGTGGCTACTTGGAAGGTTTAGGCCTATATTATACTTTAAATTACGTCAATATCTATTTTATTACAAAATATTTACAGTACAGATTTAGGCTTGTATCATACTTAAAAGTATGTTAATATCTATTTTATTACAAAATAACTATGATAAAACTTAATAATAATGATTTTACAGTTCGCTACATATGAAAGTGAAGGTAACTATAATTTTGTTAAAGAGGACAGAAAGAGTATATTCCGTCGATGCTGCTGCCATCTATAGGCAAATTACTTGAAAAAGGCGTCAAATTAGTTAACTTCAAAATTTCAGGCATACAAGTTACGAAAAGGAGGACAATTTTTTATTTTTTAAAAATTCGCCTGGACCCCGGACAAAGGCCTAAAAAGGAGGACATGTCGGGATAAAAGAGAATGTCTGGTCAGCCTATGTATGTTTCATTTATGTTTTAGAAAGTAAAAGATTACCCATTTAAGTACTAGACCAGTGATATAATTGTTAAGATCTTCAAATAAAATTTTTACGGCGATTTAGTAGTAGTATTAAGTAATCACAAAATTACTTAAAGAATAAATGACATTACATAGGTAATACAGATGTTCAGCACTTGGGTTTCAACAACGTCATTCTGTCCAATGCCTCCTAGAACATAAAGCCAGTGCATGAAAATGTGTCACCATGCATCTTAGCAGTTAAAAAAAATCTCAGCAATGTTAATTTCCATCAAACATGTAAATATACCGGTACAGGATGTTTCATTATATCGGTTAGACATTAATATCAGTCTCATTATTTCAATACTGAATTATTTGCAAAGTTTGCTTCATGAAATTATTGTGTAAAATACATTTTCTTAGCGGCAAGCAGTCCATAAACTTAAGGCAATTTCACATGATATAGTCTAGCCCAACTAAGTTATTGAAGGCCTGGGATGTTTTACATTATAGAGAAATAATATTTTGGAAACTGTTGAATGAATAACCCATTTAGAATCAATTTTAACATTAGGTAATTTACTCTTCACGTCAAAAAAATGGAATAAATTATATTACATGTTTCTTTCCCCCCTTTCTTCACTTTCTAAACTTTCTTTCCTTGAGCATATGTTTGTTTGCTGAGCCAATCTGTACAGAGTATTTGCAGGTTTTGTAAAATATAATACGGTGAATTTGGAAATTGTGAAGCAACTGTTCCTGGTACTTATTAGGCTATACCTAAAACATGCTCACGCTTTCTTGTATTTTCTGTGGTTTTAAATGCAGTGCACATGTTTTAGAATTTGGTTTCACGATGTAATCTTTTTCGACCAATCACTTGCAACCAAACATTTTCCTTTTAATTCGGAAACAAGTACATGCTTATCTTCTCATCTCCATCATAATTGCGCCTTCATCCAGGCACTGAACATTTGTTAACCATTTATTCCTTTGGATCGTGTATCATCACATTAATTTAGCATCTAGCCAAACAGATCTTAAGTGTCGATAATAATATTACAAATGTAAATCCTATTTTTTTTTTTTGTAATTCTCAGTATTGTAAGATTAATTTTCAGTTTCACTCAGTATTAATCTTCTCACAATTT
Organism: Periplaneta americana; assembly: GCF_040183065.1. NCBI lineage: Eukaryota > Metazoa > Arthropoda > Insecta > Blattodea > Blattidae > Periplaneta > Periplaneta americana. The sequence continues at coordinate 61,127,458 of NC_091124.1, read as the reverse complement.
GCTTCCATGCATTCTTACAAACGTAAAATTCACCACATGTTATGTACAGTAGTGGCAAAAAAAACCAGACCGACAGAATAATCAAAGTCCCTGAAATGAGCCGCTGCACATGTCACACCCGCATTCACAAGATAGTGAGTAATATATTGAAATTGTAGTTTCCATTGCTGACGTAGCCTATTTCGAAAGCCATTAGGAAATAAGCTGGTAAAATTCATGTTCTGGGAATAATAAGTTAATTAAGTAGTGAAATATTGCTGCAATCGAAAAGTATTGGTAATAAATTTGAATAAATAACAGAAAAAGTTTTCTTCCCAGGCAGGATTCAAACCACGAAAATCTTAGTTACCAGTCTATCGTGCTGTCACTGTGAACAAGGCTCTGAAATCAGCTACAAGGGTCGGTCCAGTTTTTTTTTTGCCACTACTGTACCTGCTTTAATATTATTAACTCTGGTACTTTAAGATGTGTAATTATGTCTTCTTTACGAAGTGTCATAAAATATTTATAAAACCGCTCTCACATACTATTCATTAGGCCATAGTAGGATATCTATTCACATTTCAATAGCCCAAAGACATGGCTAACATTAGCCATGCCCAAAAGAGTTGTGATGTTATTCATTGTTAGACCTATGGAGATTGCTCTTTAGCTTTGTGTTCAAGGAGGCATTGGTCTGTCAAACTTTTGTTACATGTCAAACAAGATATATTCTATTTTTACAGAATATAATAATTAATAGGGAAACATTAGTTTATTATAGGCTACATATATTGTTTAAAATAGCACATTGCCAATAATTCTAATGTACTTAGGGACACTTTTTCCAATACTGGTCAAACCAGGTTTAATAAAATACCGTAATCTAGTTTAAATATTGACAATTCTAATACAACCCTTATTCATGGTGATGTGTAGAGACATTCTGTATAAAGATAAGCTGTCAAATAATCATGACTCGTGTAGAGACAGAGCAGTGTCCTGATGCTGTCCTCAGGAAATATCGAATATAAAGTAACAGAATTGTAATAGTGTATTGACAAATTAAAACATGTTGCTACTTGCAAGATTTTTTATATGTCTACAATTTATTATAGGCTATTCTAGAACGATTGTTGATAACAAAACTCCATCTAAAATAAGCTTCAGTACAACTTACAAAATACCACATCAATTTTGAGTAAAGTAGGCTAATTATTCGTTATTTTCCCCTTCACAATAATTTAAGACTTGTCCTGGCACCACATAATCATAATAATAATAATCCTATCCTATCCTAACCTATCATCGGGGTAATATAACTCTGCCTTCCAGGTGCCCCAACCTCAGAAATGGATTGGTTACACCTAAGCCACTGCCAGGAGCAAAGACCAGAAATATCGGAAGACAACCTGGTGGCGTTAGAAAAAAAATAATTGGAACGTCTTGATATCATGATATTTGGAGTAGAAAATTAAAATCCTTCTGTAATGGCTATGACAAGTCTCATCTATTCACATTGAGGGTTCAGATGAAATGTTCTTGTATTGTAGATACAAATATAACTTATACAGTTGTTGTACAGATTTTCAGTTAAAAGTCTTGGTAAGGGACCCTTCTAGACTCCGTGAAGATCTACGAAGCAAAGTTGAAGTAATACAAGGAGATGTGACTAATGCATCAGACGTGCTTCGAACTGTGGAAGGACAGGATGCTGTTGTGGTTGTATTAGGAACCAGAGACAGTCTCAGTAAGTACTAAGCAGTATTATGACTATACTCAGTGCATTTCGAACTGGCAGATCCAGGTCACGTACAAACCACGCACGAGTTACTGAACTGAACTGTGAATTGAAGCACTGGTAATCCCAGCTGTCCAGCTGATTTTAGTTACGGAAAATTGTCCAGGATTGAGGGTAAGCACACGTGGCAAATGCAGTCCATTGCTTGACCTCGATCTGCCAGTTAGAAATGCACTGAATGTAGATATTGTAATCTGACTTACTTGGCTCTGAACATTCTTACAAGTGGCTAGTGCTTTATGGATTAGAAAGAAATGATAATGCCAAGCTCTGTTTGTAGTGTCAGTAAACGTTTTAAATCTCTGAGACAGATCTCTAAAATTTTGCATGCATCAGAGAATGAAGTCAATTAAAATTATTCATATTGAATGCATCTCTTTCATATCAAAGACACAGTATATCATTTTTGTTATATAAAATGGGCGAAATGAATGTGTGAGGGTAAGGTATCATGTGATCAAATTTTTTCCCATAGCATTGTACAGAAAAAATATAGTAGGCCTAAACATAAAAAATTATATAGTTTTCAGATTTCAATGAACATATGTAACCCGTTTGCTAAAGAATATATGTCATATAATGTTACTGTTTCACAATTAATGTGTGGAAATTCTTAAAATTTTATTTTATTTTAAGATGTGAACATAACAGGCAAAGTTAGTATGAATGAAATAATAATCTTAATACAAGGCAACAGGATGTAATATAAGCTATATGTCATTTTCAGAAATTTATTATAGGTGTATTTGAATTGTGGTAAGCTTTGTCTTCTAGGCAGCCTTCACTTGGAGGAAGCTGAATAAAATTTATTCAATAATAATAATAATATAAAATATATCTATTTCTCCTAAGCTATGCAGTCTATTATAAATTCACTGTTTATAGAAATTATAGGCCTAATAAACAGAATTTGAAATGTGGTAGTCTAAATCAGTTAGGCCTACTTATAATTTTATTATTACTTACAAACAAAAATTTATACATCTTGATTACACAACTTTATATACTGTAACTTAGTATTTAACACGTGAAAGCAATATAAACTTTGTATTCCGAAACAAAAATTTACTTCTAATTTTATTATTACTTCAGACAAAAATTTGTAAACACATTTCCTATATCATTGCATGAGCCTTACACATTCTTCGAATTAAATTTTTAAAGGAAAGTATTTGCTTAAAAGTTGATAAACGGAAGTGAATTCAAAAGGCTGATTATGTTCCTGAAAAGTGTTAATGCTCATTATGATGTGGAATTTTATGGTTAAATTAACAAAAGTTACTACATTATTCTATTTTGGTATTTAGAACTTTCATTTTAATATTTAGATAAGATACCAGTAAATACCAAAGTTTTTGGTCCTGTTAATGTCATTAATACTACAAAAGTCTTCAAACTTGGTACCGGTATGTTACAGTAATATAACATTTTCTGGACCCTATTAGGATTTACAGTAAACGTTAAGATTAAATTAACACTGTCACACCTTTTTTATTTATTTGAACCATCCGAGATTTTAAGATCAACTTACATTAGTGAAAAACCTAAATTTTGTTGGCATAGTAAATCGACAACTCAGTTCAAAAGGGAAACAACTCGAAATTTAAAGTTTTGAGAAACCTGGACATTAAAGCTTCATGTTACAGTGAAAAATGCAATTAACACACCTTGATTTGAAACTTATAGTATTATATAAAACATAATTAACAGAATTTGGAGTAATTTCAACGATCCTTTGATTTTTCACATTAACTAAAGTTCAGGTTTCTCAAAACTTTAAATTTTGAGTTGGTTCCCTTTTGAATTGGGCGTTCAAATTAGTTTGAAGAATGTCTTTCATTGGTTGTTTTGTTTTACTTGGTTTTATAATAATGAAGGGCCACAATGCCGGATTCCTCTCTTCAGCCAGATAACCAAAATCGCGAGAACTAGCAGTAAAATTGGTTATACCAGAGCATTCAATGAGATGTAATGGCAACAATACTGTAAATCAGTGCTCCTAGCAGTGAGCATTGGAATCTTTTAGTACATAATACAGGAGCGATTGTTGCATAAATGTGGAATTTTAAAAATCTTTAAGTACCATATTTTGTGAATACAGGGACTGTTTCTGATTTGTATTAAGTAATACCACCCAAAAAGTGTTTTCAGTAGGTACATATGAACAATGATGCTTCATAAAATTACTAGTTGCAAAAGAAAAAAATGCAACCCAGCGTGTTTTATGGCATTACAAGACGCTTGTGGGAGCGAAGTCCTACCACTGAACTACTGCAAGATGGGTGGAAGCGAGGCATTCGCTTTCAATCAAGAGTTGGTATCCAAAGAGGTTTAGTTCGATCAGTGACAGAGATATCGAGAAATGATGCAGCAGATGGAGTCCGCCATCTTCCAAGGATTTGGCAACGTATTGTTGATATGGCAGGGGACTATATTTGAATTATATAATGTCAAAAATAACCTAAATAAATTTAGTGTGAAACAGTAACTATGTTGCCATTACTTTTCGCATGCTCTAGTATATAACTTGTAGACGTTTTGGAAGCTTGTCATTATCAATATAGGAAGTCAAACAATAAAAATTTGTTTTCATTTTTTAGTCAATCATTCGCTCTCTCTTTCTGTCTGTCTTTCTTTCTTTCTTTCTTTGTCTCTCAGAAGCAGAAAGATATAATGATCGTACTGTTGCAAGAGGATAAACTTAAGTTAGCTGGAAAGACTCAGCTGAGATTGTTGATTACATAGTAATGGAGACTTGAAGTAACTTAATGGGAGAAATGGGAAGTCCATTGAAACTTCGCTCAACATTGTCTTCTTGCACTACAAAGTCCACTAGCGCTCACCAGGATTTGAATCCAGTTCCTCACTATGGAAAGCCAATGATCTAACTATTCTACTGGTGATTTGCCTGTTAATTCCTACTAGTATTACATTTTGTTCAGTCTTTAAAATGAATTCAGAGATTCGTAAGTGTGAAGGACTCATTTTTATATTTCGTTTTAATCATATTTGCTTGGTTGTCATCTCATTTTCATGTAGATATTTAATTTTTTTTTCAGGTCCTACCACAGTACTGTCGGAAGGCATGAAAAATATTATAAAGGCCATGAAAGAAACTGGAATAGAACTTGTTTCAGTATGTTTATCAGGTATAGATTGCTGTATAATTTGTTATAAATTAGGATCTAGATTTTTATGACTTAGTTTTTCCACGCTTTTCTCTTTGTTGAGCTGAAAGAATTTTAATTTACACTGATTAAAATGATATTGCTTTTATTTTTACGTAGGTCTAACTCTATATTTGAGCTTGATTCAATTTCAGAACGAATATGTTGTATTATATTTTATGAACTGTCTACATGAAATCAGTATTCTGAATAAAGATAATCTAGCACTATTTTTTTTTTGTATATTTATGCATACTGTAGTGCTAGTAAAGGTTAAACTCTGACAGTTTTCGAACAGTGAACTGGGAAGATCTTGTGGCGCCACAAAAGACAATCACGTAGCATTATTTTGTTTGAGAACATTAGTTGTTGTCTCTATCCATGGTTGACTGAAACCTAAAAATTGTCGCATACAGATCTCGAATCTCCAAAGATTATGTAAAAATGATCTGAGTACTGCAATCTGTTCACTGTGGGTCGCTGCAAACGTGAAAACAAATATAACATGTATATGCAAATCTAGTCTTTCAGGTGAAGCTCCCTGTAAAGCAGATTTGAATAATATCAAGGGAAAAATTGTTCTGGGGCCGGGTATCGATCGATTATTCAAATCTGCTTTACAGGGAGCTTCACCTGAAAGACTAGATTTGCATAATATATACGTCACTGTGTACGTTAACAGAAAACCACAATTCTAAGTCACACAGAGATTGTGTGCACTCGATGTGGGTCTCTGGCGTTTTGTCAGCCCACGCGAGTTGTGTGGATATAAAGGGAAAAGTTGAGACGGTGTCGGGTGGAGTTCCCGGGTAGCTCAGTTGGCAGAGCGCTGGTACATTCATCCAGAGGTCCCGGGATCGATACCCGGCCCCGGAACAATCTTTCCCTTGAAATTATTCGTAATATGTATATGTTTCTCTTACTATGAAATGCATATCAGCAGTACATGTTTTGAAATATGGTTCGTCGCACATGCCCCATTGAAGTGATTCATAGTGGTTTCTGTAGGGCAGTGGTCGGCATTTCCTGAATGGCGAGTCAACCCCTTAATACACAAACAGGGTGAAGAGGTAAGGCATGATCTCCCTACCCTTAGTCATCACGTGTTCATTCAATGTTAAGCAGTTTGGGTATATTCACTGTCAGTTTCTAAGCATTGAAAACTTGCAACACTGAAGGTGTTTCCCATCTTCTCTTCTTATATCTCTTCCTCCTACCTTCCCCTTTGCTGTGTTTTGCAGACTGTATTTTATATGACATAATCTTTGTTGACTACTGCTGGATGGCAACAGCCTAGCATATTGTCTGATCTTTTCTCTTGTAAACTGGTAGTAGGAGTTAACGTAAAGAGAAATTCAGGATGAACACTAAATGCCAGCTTCGAAGACCAGAGTGTGATATTGTGGCGATGAAATTCGAGATGGGAACCATCATGGTATGTTGATTAGTTATGGAGATATTAGAGGCAATACCCAGAAGTCAAATGGGGTCATAGTTATTTTTGATCCATAGTGTGCAGTAATTGAAGTTAAATGTCAAGAACACAACAACGATGTGATGTGTGCGACATGTACTGTCCCTGAACTTGTTGGATTTCTTGGTTTCAACGCAAGAACTGTGAAGAAAATAACTGTAGCTGGTTTATGTTCAAGTACTGTACTGTGAGTTTTCTGTGCAGTGTCACAGTTTAAACTGATGTTGCAATACGCATCTGTTTCATATTGTGAAGTAAGATAAGCACTTGATGTTTACATTATGTAAGTTAAGCAGGTGCTGTTTTTCAAAGTATGCTGCGTGAGCCACCCATTGTTCAGTATTGAACTAAATCCTAGCAAACTTGTGTGCTCGATGCTTGGAGTGACAAAAGTGCATTTTGAAAATGTGGGATGTTTGATGAGGACATGTGGGAGTTACAGTCTGAGCTTAAACCCGTGCATACAGAAGCATTTCCCACGGAAATAATACTTGCCCTATTAGACATTTTGAAAAAATTGCAAGATAGACTATTGGTTCCTTTCTTATTTATGCATGTTTTGATGTCTATTATGCCCTGTCTTCGAAGACGGCATTTTGTATTCACCCTGTAGTGTTTCAAATGAATGAAAGTAATTCAGACATTTCTCAAATTTATTTTTTTCTGGTCACAAGTAAGTCATGCTGTTGAATTGTGATATAGTTAATTGAGACGATTCATTCTACCACATTGTTTACACAGCCAAAAAGTATATACATTATTCAGTTACCATTAAAGCATAAAATATCGTAGTCTTTGTTTGGAATTGAAACCGCCATAATAAGTTAACTATCTTCAAATAATTTCATAAATGTATGCACACTGTTAACATTCAGCCAATCAATCAAATACGACCACTCAAACTGGAAGCAACTTTTGGTCTTCTTCATTAAAGTTCTTCAGAGACTTCTGTCTTCAGCTGTTTTGATGTCCTAGTACTAAGTGGAGATCACTGTTTGCTTGGTCCTTCTGTTGGAGTTGTGGTCTACTGAGGAGCCTTTTACCTCTTGAGTAGTTTTCCATCACTCTGTGGAGTAGACTTGCATGATCTCGACATAGAACATGATCAAGCTAATGTTAATATTCAAATAATAAAAAAAAAGCTATTGTTACAGTCCATTCTAGTTCATCATTTGTATTTATATTTCAGCATTTTTATTCTACAATCCAGAGAGAGTACCAGCCAGATTTCTTGATTTAAATGCAGATCATCAGAGAATGCTGGATTGCATCAAGGAAAGTGGACTAAAGTGGATTGCTGTTCTGCCTCCACACTTTACGGGTAAGTATAACAATAAATGGGTTTACTGGGATTCACTGTATTAGAAACGATTACAATATACAAATAGCTATTTTATATGAATTTGTGCAAAATTAATCCGAAACATCTGTTGGACCCATGCAATTTATACTTATTGTTTTTAAGGAACCAAGGTTCATTGCCACCCTCATATAAGTCCTCCATCAATCCCTATCCTTGAGCAAGATTACAAATAAAATATCTGATCTGAATATGTATGATAAGACTTTCTTGTGTTAAATTCTAACGTACCTTGTTTACATGTTTCCACCTTTTATGGGTCATCCTCAGAACTGGTCGTTGTTGGTCTTGTCGCCTCTTGTTTTGTTTCCTGTGTGGGTGTGTTTGTGTGGTGTAATGTAGAGTCAAAGAGTGTGTGTTTTCTGAAATTGTGTTGTGTGTTGAGAATTTCGTTGGGATGTGTTTTCGTGTGTCTGTATATTTCATGTTGCTGAGGCGCCAAGACTAACAACGACCAGTTCTGAGGATGACCCATAAAAGGTCGAAACATGTAAACAAGGTACGTTAGAATTTAACACAAGAAAGTCTTATCATACATATTCCGAAGTGATACAGTGTTAAAAGTTGTGTAATCAAGATGTAAAATATCTGATGTTTGGGATTAGAAAAATGTCTTTTGTGTGCAATCTATAAACGAAGGTTTATCTTCTTATTTGGAGTACATACAGTAATAAATGATTTCATTTTTGTATGTCATTTGAATAATAGTTCAAGAAAATCAATTATAAACAGTAATAGCATTGGTAACGTGATATAAGAATTGCATTATTGTGAAATTGTAAAGTGTATAAAGAGAAAGTATGTGTCCTTTGCATGACACTATTTTTTTCTGTTATAGATGACCCGAGCAGCAAATATACAATTAAGCATGGATCAGCACCAGGAAGATCAATTACTAAATGTGACCTTGCTACCTTCTTGCTGGAAAGTCTGACAACCCCAGAACACTACAACCAGTTGATTGGCATTGCTACCACTGCTTAGGTCGCTTGTGACATACAGAAGCATTTAACTGTAAAGTAAGTATAATAAGAAATTAATTTAAAGTAAACTATTATGGTTGGGTTGTGGTAAAGATTGGGGAAAGTGTACGAACCAAGGAAGGACAGTGTATGTATATTAGTTGAAGTACACATTCTTATTTGTCGGAAATTTTTTGTAGTTGTTAATCACTTCATTATAATACTGTTATGTGAGAGAGGCCATTATAGTATATTATGTAACAAGCTTATAATGGTAGTAATTAAGACACGAGTATGTTTATGAAATGAGCATAAGCGAGTTTCATAATTTTCATATTGTCTAAATGTTCAAATCCTTATAAGGTTAAAACAGCTACATAGATAGAAAGTAAGCGAGTTTCATAGTTTTCATATGAGTGTAAGCGAGTTTCATAATTTTCATATGAGCGTCTTAATTACCATGGTAGGCAAGATGCATATGACTGTTTTTGTTTGACCATAATTAAATGTTTTAAGTTTTGAGTTTATGCAAATATCTTACCTTGTTACTTTATTGATAATGAAAGGGAGACCATGAGTGTATTTTCAGCATGTTCTCGACTATTGCAACAGATGGCACACACGGATCATGAGTGTCTTTTCAGTGTGTTCCTGAGTAGTGAAATAAATGACAGGCACAGAGCAGTTTTGTGTCAACACAGTATTTGATTTTTTTGCAGGGCTTTGATTTGGAGATTTTAACCTCAAAGCAACACACATTAAAACACAGGAAATGAGCTCTGTTTATTAGATTATTAAAATTAACATGAACAGAATTAATTTTGTTTCAAATACATGTTGCTGATTGTGCAGTTTGTGCCTGCTATTTTGGATTGTTCTTTCAAGGCTTATGGGTTGTTGCACTTACGATATATAAATCAATATCACTTATGCTTAGTTGGAATAACATAATGAATAGCTGTACTTTAATGTATGTCATTAAAGTACAGTTATGTCACATGTAATTAGCATATTACAGTATGGTCGAATAAAAATTAATATAATATAATTAAAGCAATACAATTTCTCTACTAGGATTACCACATCACCTCTCAGTAATCCCAATAGTGATAGACATTTGTCCAATCACGTACAATAAGTTTCGTGTTCTGTCCTGAAAATTCAACCACTGTCTCACGGAGAGCTATACATAATGGTAACTTTGAAATTCGGCCACTGAAATGATTGGTAACAGTAGGAATTAAGTAGAAAATGTTCTGTATTAGATGAAGGCCCTTCCACAAAACTATGGAATGATACTTTAGAAGTAAATTTGCTTGCAATTAATACAAATTTAAACAATTACATTTCACCTATGCATTTTATTACTCCATATTTGTTAATTCTCAAGCCCATCATAGAGAACATAATAGGAGAATAACAGCTTCCGGAAGATCAACAATAGACCAACTATGTACAGTGAGGCAACTATTAATATAATATAATATTATATATATATTACTAGACAATAGATATAAAAGTTAAAATTTTATTCATGTAATTTTAATCGAAAGAAATATGTAATAACACTAATTTTTGCTGATGATTAAGTATTTCCAATTCTGAAAATAACTTACAGATATTAGTGTATGAGTTAAATATAATAGCAAAGGAATGCACTATGTCCATATCTACAAACAAAAGTAAAGTAATGGTATTTTGGGGTAAATACAACGTAAGATGCAAGATTGTCATAGAGAACAAGTTTAAATATTTAGGATGCACTATGGCTAATCTTGACCAAAATGAAAAAGCAGAAAAATTCACTTCATTAATGACATTATAATATGTAGGTATATAAAAAATAAGGCTCCAAAGGATACTATCCTCAAGTTTTATAAAGCAGTGTCAGTTCCAAAGTTATTGTATGGTAGCAAGATTTGGATTTTAAGGTATTCATCGACAGGGCTGCCAACAGGATTTATGGGCCCCTGTGCAATATTGTGCTTGGGCCCCGTTGAAAAGAAAAAGTTAAAAATGACAAGTTACCAATTATTCTGACCATAATAATTATTTGCAAAAGAAATAAAAGATAACCCCATACACAGATACGAATCTAAAAATATACACTTTTGTTACATTGAAAACTTTTAGAAAAACTTCACATTAGCACTAGCACAATATATTATATTCATCATGCTTTTTCAGTAGGGCCTACATAGTATGTTCCGTGACGAAACTTTCATCTTTTCATTGTCGTTTCGTTTCGTTTTCATAAAACACTATCCTTAAACATCTGTAATTTCTGACTTGCAGGCCAACATCAACAAACAACTCTCCTTGACTTCACTGATGTAAAATCATCAATTATATCATCAAAATTTAAAGACCTAGCAAGATCGCTCTCCAGATAAAGGAGTCCAAGATTACTCAGTCTTTCTTGACACATTTTTACTCTGAATACATTTTTATTTCCTTCATTTTGTTTCCTTCAAACCAAGTTCTACTTCCTTCTTTAATATCTTCCAATTTTTCTGTCTCTCCTTGCTTTTCTCAGCTCCTGACTTATGCTTATACTTGTCCATTGTCCACTGGTAACACTAATGAACAGAATTTACTAGAAAAACGACAACAAAAAGACGAAAGTTTCGTCACGAAACATACTATGTAGGTTCTACTGAAAAGGAAACATAATCCTCCGGCTTGGATTTGGGAGAGTCCACTAGCATAACGTGGTGGGCCGACAGGGGTTGTTAGTTAAGAGGACAAGCCAATTGAACATATTCGGTGCAAGCGAAGGGAGCATATTTCAGGCAAATCCCGGAGCCCTCAAGTGCTGTGTCGATGATTGTTAACGTGGGAAAACGATATTCTCTTATATAAAAGTTAAACATTTACATAATGAAGTGGTAATTTGTATTAATTCTACTATTGTTGGTTAATATGTCAGATTCATGTAACAAATGTTCTTACAAAATTTTATAGTACCGGTATGTATCTATGAATAATTATTAATTATTCGTGATAATAAAAAGTAACCAGACTCACTTAATCTGACGGGCCCTTACTGCTCACGGGCCCATATGCACTTGCCCCATTTGCCCCCCGTCTCGGCGGCTCTGTTCATCGACTCTAGAAAAGTCAGATTTCTTCAGAATTTTGGTAAATAATGTTTTTGCCTCATCTGAAAGCTCATTTCTTCTAGTTTTCAAAAATGTATAACTTGTACACATTATCTCAATAATTTCATAATTAAGTATTTGGGCATTTATAATACAAGCACACTATACTTTCTATACTTTATTCCATTTTCAGTGTCTGTTTTCTCCTATTTCACATTTTCCGACATTTATTGTCCTTCCAACAGACAAAAAGTAAACTTCCAATTGGGCAAAAGACTTCATTAAGGTACCAAATTGAAGCTTAAACATGTGGCTATGTTGTAAACTAAAATTATTATTTTCAATCAATTATAATTATTTTATTCCATCTGTGTGTGTGTGTATGTGTGTGTGCGCTTGCGCGTGTTTTTTTTTTTTCTAAAGTGCTTATAATTATAATGTGGCATATCTCTTGAATGGTTCAAGATAAATAATTTTGGTACTGGTATGTTTTTTTTTTGTAGGTGTTTAGTTTGTATAATTTATGTGGTCAGTCTGTGTGGTTTTTCGTGTTTAACTTATATAGTTTGTTTATGTGTTTAGTTTGTAAGTATAGTGTAAGCTCTCTTGGACTGGCTCCCCAAGTGTAGTAGATTTTCAGCTCATTCTACACTCCTGTAGGAGGCCTTTGCCCTTACGGGATTTCAGGCTTTTCATATTTCATGTAACATTCTTCATATGTAGGGGATCATTTTCGCGAAAGAAGGTTTACCCTGGTCGATTTCTAATGGAGTTAGGTCCATCCAAAATTTTATTACTTTTTTTTTCCAAAAACATTTTTTTCTTTTGGCGTCTTTGACCGAGGATCATTATTGGTGCACTGCAGTCGTATTTTGATCGCGGTTTTCATTTTACCGTGTTCCTGTGACCCCTGATCATTATGTTTTGGACCAAGATTGGTGCACTTGACCATAAGTGAGTCAAAATACGACTTAAATTCGTTCTTTTAAAGATATCCTCCAGTGAATAATCGATCAGTTTTGTAGCAAATGCTATCAAAGACTTTGCTGTTTGAAAGTATGCCAAGTATACTCTACTTTACAAAAATAAACACCTATTACACATTTTGTAATATTGATGATAGTACTGTAATACAAATTGGGATTTTAAAACGTAAGTAAGATTAATTAAACGTAATTTTGCTGTTATTAGTTTATTTGAAAGCAAGTAATACATTCTTTTTTCACTCTTGTTTTTGAAGTTATGACAAAGTACATTCTTAATTTAAAGAAGGTTCTGTGAGGTATAATATTGATGATGATGATGTGTGATTTTTGTTGGGTGGAAAAGGAGTGTTCAAACCTAGATGGCCTAGGGCTGCAACATTTTAAGATCCCCCATTGTCTGTAAATCATGGTGGAAAAGGAGTGTTCAAGCCTAGCTGGCCTAGGACTGCAACATTTTAAGATCCCCCATTGTCTGTAAATCATGGTGGAAAAGGAGTGTTCAAGCGTAGCTGGCCTAGGACTGCAACATTTTAAGATCCCCCATTGTCTGTAAATCGTGGTGGAAAAGGAGTGTTCAAGCCTAGCTGGCCTAGGACTGCAACATTTTAAGATCCCCCATTGTCTGTAAATCATGGTGGAAAAGGAGTGTTCAAGCGTAGCTGGCCTAGGACTGCAACATTTTAAGATCCCCCATTGTCTGTAAATCGTGGTGGAAAAGGAGTGTTCAAGCCTGGCTGGCCTAGGGCTGCAACATTTTAAGATCCCCCATTGTCTGTAAATCATGGTGGAAAAGGAGTGTTCAAGCCTGGCTGGCCTAGGGCTGCAACATTTTAAGATCCCCCATTGTCTGTAAATCGTGGTGGAAAAGGAGTGTTCAAGCCTGGCTGGCCTAGGGCTGCAACATTTTAAGATCCCCCATTGTCTGTAAATCATGGTGGAAAAGGAGTGTTCAAGCCTGGCTGGCCTAGGGCTGCAACATTTTAAGCAGTGGCGGTTATTCAAGTGAAGTACATGAAGGCCACCTTCACCCCTTTTTTCGTGCTTTAATAAAATATATTTTATCAATAAATTAAAATAAAATGAATCCTTCACTAAACCATATTTTGCTCTATTTTTTAATATCTTGTTCGGCTTAATCCGCTCAGTTAACGTTCACTGCAGCATTTCACATGAACCCCTCACCAGCCAGGCCACGTGGCTAGCAGACCAGCTGAAGGTCCGAATGAGACTTTCCTTTTGGCCTTCAGTAAACACACCCGGTTGCCATGACAACGAGTTGCTTACTATGAATTACCGGTCCCTTTTGCGAGGCTATTATGAGGGTCTGTGGAGCAGGCATTCATCTCCTTGCTCTATTCTTGAAAGACAGAATCTCTCTCTCGTCCAAACATTGGATCAGGGTGGCAAACTGTAATATTTTGCAACTAAATAAGAAAACATAAAATATTCTACAAAGAAGTTAAATATTGTTTAAATTTAGCATATAACGTATATATTTTGGTATTTTTTTAACGTTAGCATCTCTTGAATATTATGTTTTGTATGGATTTTGAAATAATTTGAGTACCCTGTAATAAAGAAAGTTGGCATAACATTTGAAACTACGTTGTACATTTGACCCGCGCTGACCAACGATTTCGCTTTACGTATTCTTTGTTGTGATAAGTGCAGCGAAGTGTGAAGGTGTTACTACGTGTATTAATGCGATGAAAACATGAATTCGTTAAACGATTAAGTGTGTAATCTTTTGGAGACACTGTTCTCTCGTTGGTGTGCAGAAGATAAGCAAGATATTTTAAAATACCGCAGAACAAGTCACATTAATATAACTATGAAAAAAGTGAAAAGTGGTGGTCGGTCATACAATATTCAGTTTCAAGATTCGTGGTATGCCGATTGCAACTGGTTATGTGGGAGTCACTAAAACGAGAAGTTGTATTGTTGGCCTTGTCTTCTTCTGGGGAACAAGAAACCCGCTTGGAATTCAACTGGATTTTGCGATTTCAGAAATGTCAATCGCGGTCTTTACAGCCATGCAGATTCAGCTGAACACATTAAATGTATTTTGCAATTAAAGGCCCTGCAGAAGAACATGAACACCATTGCGGATGCACTAAAGGAAAGTTATAGGTTATACGTAAGTCAATTTAATGAAAACGTATGTTTAAATAGACTGGTAATGCACACCGCAATCGATACGGTATTGTTTCTAAGCAAGCAGGAGTTGGCTTTTCGCGGTCATGATGAGAGTATTTCGTCACAGAACAGGGGGAATTTCAAAGAATTATTGGCTCTCATTTCATTGGCCCTATGAAAATTAGAAATCACTATGAAAAAATTAGACCTGTTCTTTCTGGGAAATCTAAAACGATTCAAAATGAAATAATTGATTGTATTTCTGAATGCATCAATGAACTTGTAAGAGATGAAATTACTAGTGCCCCCTTCTTTTCCGTTCAAGTGTAAGTTTTCTGTTCAACAGAATACTGCTTTGATTTAATTGTAGCTACTGATTTTACTGGATAGGTAAGCTTATATCGGAAGTTGCATGTTCCGAAGTTGATTTAAAATATGAATACAGTTTACGATTATGATTGTGATTTTGAATTTTGTTATGGGTCCTATTTCTTGTGTACTCTTTTAATTTGATGTGTTGTATAAAATGTGTTAGATTTTGTCTTTTTTATGTCATGGGGATTTGTGGTTGTTTTATTATGTTGTGGTATGTATTGTGCGGAAGTTTTGCTGGGACAGTGAATTCTTCGGGATTAAGGGGATGTAGCTTCCGAAAATGTTGAAAATTTGTTTATTTTATATGCTGTGCTTTTCATAAAACTTAAGAAAATGGTGAATATATTACATTAATTCAATATGACCATCGTATAGGTTACAAAAGCATTCGCGACGTCACGGCTATATAACGATTCCAGGAAATTACCTAGAATTCTATTGACCTTCACCTAATTTATCCGGCACGAGCCGCCACTGATTTTAAGATCCCCCATTGTCTGTAAATCATGGTGGAAAAGGAGTGTTCAAGCCTGGCTGGCCTAGGGCTGCAACATTTTAAGATCCCCCATTGTCTGTAAATCATGGTGGAAAAGGAGTTTTCAAGCCTGGCTGGCCTAGGGCTGCAACATTTTAAGATCCCCCATTGTCTGTAAATCGTGGTGGAAAAGGAGTGTTCAAGCCTAGCTGGCCTAGGGCTGCAACATTTTAAGATCCCCCATTGTCTGTAAATCATATTGGAAAAGGAGTGTTCAAGCCTGGCTGGCCTAGGACTGCAACATTTTAAGATCCCCCATTGTCTGTAAATCATGGTGGAAAAGGAGTGTTCAAGCCTAGCTGGCCTAGGACTGCAACATTTTAAGATCTCCCATTGTCTGTAAATCATGTAATAAGTTAATAAAGTAACTGGATATATGATCTGTATATTAAAAGTAAATTGTTGAATGTTTCTCTCTTTCCAGCACACATGCAGATTATATTGATCATAGTGAGTAGGAGGAGGTAAACCTTTATATCACTGTTGCTCTTCGTGTCAGAGACTTCTGGTGATCAGTGTCAACCATTACTGAAGGAGAGCCAGTAAGACATCTGATGTACTACATTCACTTCTTCGTTATGTGGTCTGAAATCGGACTCTAATGTTAACTAAAGAAACCAGGTGGAGTTTATGTTAAAGGTGCCATATATATGTTAGTCAAACAGATCACTCTTCTTATAGAATTGGTGGAGGAAGAAAAAAGAAACAAAAACAACGAAGTCTGTGATAATATTAAATTTAAAACTAGAGAGTCTCATTCAGTTTGCAAAGAACAGATTATGCTGATATAATATAAATCTATAGCCTTCTTTGTGCTATAAAATGTATTTGTTAATACCAGTTTATTAAGAACAGTCAAGTTCCTCGATTTCTTTTCATTGTCATCTATAATTTATTCGGAACAGATGCATTATAAGGGCCACCCATCACACATTATATGCAAGAAAAGGTTAGCGGAAGTAATGGTTCGATTAGCGTTTTTAGCATTCGATATTTAATAAGCATTAAATGCTACCAAATTAAAAAATTAAATAAAATTTAAACAGTTTGTTACTACTGATGTGATTTTAGTTACTTTGTATTATATTTTTGGTCCAGGGAAAATATATTTTACTATTACTGCCATTATTTCCATTTTGAAGTAGGCTACAAGTCAACAATATAAAACTGACTGTTAATTTAGAAGTTGGCAACATATTTTATGTCGATTATAACAACAATACATATCAATAATAGCATTCATACCATTCAACCAATAAGGAGATTGGCCCCTATAATGCATCTGTGCCAAATCCCGGAACCCTTCTCTCTCTCTCTCTCTCTCTTTTTTTTTTTTTTAATGAAAACATGAAATGTATTTTATTGCCATCCATGGAGAAGTATAAACAAGTTATTGTTACCCAATATTCCGTTTATGTATTGAAAGTCTTTCTTGCAGACTATCATTTTATGTTTTACAAGTATCAAGGTTATTTCTTGTTTATGTTCTGTTATGTAAGTTTCGATGTAAATAGGTTAGTCACATCTTACCTTCTAAACAGTATGGTCCAGAGGTGTGGCTCGAGCTAAGCTGTAGCTTTAAATGATAATGGACGTAGTGTTACCATGTAATGAATATGCCAAAAAGACAGTCCATGATGCAATAAAACGGTTTAAAGAGAGACAGAAATATAATAGAAGACCATGTTCAGGTCGTGTAAGATGTACAAATCAAAATAAAGACAGGCATATGGTATTCACATTTCCTAGGGAATGCAATTAAGTATATGGAACTGACAGTTCTTAGAGAAATGTAACCTGTTCGCTATGATTATAGGCACCGTGCATGGGTCTGGAAATCGTACTGGTGGCGCCGCGCAGTGTCTCAATTTCTAATTAACTACAGGATTGCAGTCATTCGCTAGTCATGTGTTATATAGAAATTACATGCAGCTATCTGCCGATAAAAATCTGTTGTAATATTAGTAACAATGGGTTCAGTCATTCATAGTGTTCTTTCACTGCAAACCCAGCAATCTCCAGTCTTTATTTATTTAGTTAGTTATTTAATAGACTCAGTGGAAAGTTCAGCACTGCTAGAAGGGTTTAAAAATGTAACTACAGAGTTCCTGTCATATCAGTGTAGTTGTTTGATATTTAAATCAGATTTCAGACCATTGAATGATGGAGAACATTCATATTACGAAAACATTGATATACTTATATTTTATATTTTAGTTGGTTATTTAACGACGCTGTATCAACTACTAGGTTATTTAGCGTCGATGAGATTGGTGATAGCGAGATGATATTTGGCGGGATGAGGCCGAGGATTCGCCATAGATTACCTTGTATTCACATTACGGTTGGGGAAAACCTCTGAAAACCCCCAACCAGGTAATCAGCCCAAGAGGGAATCGAACCCGCACCCGAACGCAACTTCAGACCGGCAGGCAAGCACCTTAATCGACTGAGCCACTCCGGTGGCGATATACTTATATTTGATGTCATAATTTATATGTGTATAATGTCGCTATAAATTACGAATTTTAATGTGATTTAATTCTAAAAGTAGTCTTAATTACACTTCCTGAATAATGGGCGACTGCAAATTCGCTATAACACAACACATATGAACAATATCAACAACATATTGCCTCTGATTGAGGTTCTGGCTGACATATACATCTATTATCGGGCAGTACATCTCACTTGACAATGTGTCAGAGGAAAAACAATTTTGTTTGTATGCATCTGAAGTCTGACTAGTGTAATATGTAACTAGTCAGCGATATATGCATTGGAGGGGAAAATTAACTGACCACCCTACCCTATGATATTCTGGTCTAGTTGCCTCATAAGTGGTGCCTTGTTGGTATCACTTGTGAGGTTCAGACTTATCTTCGGACAGTTGACTGAACAACAACAACATAGGAAGCAGTTCAATTAATAGTTTATGTAAAATGTTATATATTTTAATTTGCTGAATGCACCTTTCGACATGAATTCGAACACTGACAATGCTGTAAGTAGTTTCGACTTCTTCAGCTGTTAATTTTCCATAATGCAGATACGGTGGCGTAACAACAATGATCCCTTTATCGGAGAGGTTTGTTTTTCTTCCGGGAAAACCTGACTTCATCACCACCTTCTAATAGAGTCAATAATCCGCAATCAGTTGTTATGAATGTGTCTGCCACAGTAGCATTTAGATTTGAAGGCCACCATTTGATCCATGTTGGGTGGCTGTTCCACTTTAACTTAAGTACAATTAATTGTCATTCTGCATTTTGGGTAGTCTTCTTTCTTTTCAATATTGCGGGCACTGTTTCCTGAATACTTTCTCTGCTAGGCAAAAACCCAAAATTGCGGTAACCATTGTGGATGTCAACAACATTAAAGTGGTGGTAAAAATACATTATTATTATTATTATTATTATTATTATTATTATTATTATTATTATTATTATTATTATTATTATTATTATAGTTATATGATGAACTTCGAACTCATAGCAGAATACGACAATCCAGTTTTCATTTTAATTAGAAATATGAGTAGAGGATTTTCTTTAATAATCATACTGTATGATAGTGTTTCAATTGGCAGCAATATTCAAAATCATAAATGTCACTCCCATTACATCTGGTATTTCTGTCTCATCCCTTATTGAAGAATAACCTAGGAAACCTTGCATTTCATTAAACATATTATTTGTTCCTGAACTCTTGTCATAACATTTCTTATGTGACTTCAGTTCGGCATGTAATGGAATAGACACTTGAGTAGACAATTCACACAATTCAATAATAGTGAAAGAAAAAGAACAAAATCACTAAGAATGGTTTCATTTAATTCTGCCTGTATGACTAACTTCATTTTTCGAAATAACACTTCTTGAGCATTCACCTTCCATAATACTTAAATTTTCATCTTTTCTTCTTCTTTTTGCGTCTCTTTCGTACCTTTCCGGAGCTAGTTCAGAGGAGGTAGCCTTTTTATTGTAAGCTTAATCATTTGGAAAAATACTGGGAACAGTATGCTAGTTTTGGGTGTGTTCTGATCTCGTTTCCCAATAATACTGCAAGTTCTTATTGAGATTGTTGGTTCCCAAGCTGAACCATCAGCACTTGAAATCAAGAATTAAATATCGATATGAATACATTTAAAAATAAATATATTATTATTTATTGTTGCTAATATTATACATAATATATATGTAAAGAACTCTGCAATTGTGTACTAACTTAAGTTTTTACTTTTAAATATAATAGCACATACAGCATTGAAACTCAAATTCCTGTCGTTGATAACTTAATGGTTATTTGTAAACATAATATAATATATACATTCTATTTTTTACATTATTATATAATAATACTATAATTACAAGCAGTGTAGCGCTATTTACTTGCATCTGCGTACTGCTTGGATCCACAATAAAATTAGCGTCATTCCACTTCAGTTTTCTGTTTTGGGAATGAATAAAAACAATATCGGTTAGTGTGTTCCTATAAGCATTACTGCATCCAAGAACACAGCAATTTGCGTTACCTTTCCTCTTTTTAGGATCATTCGTATTTCTAATCGTTCAAGCTGAGACGTTATTGTATATTCATACACTTCAAGCACAACTCTATCGCTGCTGTACTGCAGTTAGTAACAACAATCGCCACCAGAAGAGCTTGCACGGTGCCTATAGCCCAATGATTTGGTAACATACATGCATGCCTGACTTCAGAAAAAACAGAAGATTAAGAGCACATGGATTGATATTGGCTAGACCTACAAATGGATTCAGGTTCCTCGGAAGACATCACACCAAAAGATTGTGTTTTTGCGCGTGATCATAGAGCTTGGGGAAATTATTGGAGCTGTGTCCCCTTCACACATGAATCCCTCTTCCCTCTGTAAGCACTGATGGACATGAAAGAGTTTGAAGAAGCAGAAGAGAATTATTTCCACAATGCTGCATTTTTGGGTAGTTTCCTAGTACCCGGTACTCGTTACATAGGTCGTTTTTATGTTTAGACAGTGGCTCCTGTCTGAAAAGAATTTTAATAGTTTGTTACTAGATGGGATTCTAGTCAGTTTGTAATATATTTTTGGTCCAGGGAAAATATACATCTTTTTGATTATACAACAATGGCTGACTTAACAGCTTATGTAACGAGTACCGGGTACTAGGAAACTTCCCATTTTTGATAGGTGAAGTAATAGTTTGAGCAGGAATATTTTCAGGGTTACAATATCTATCCAGGCGGAGTTTTAAAATTCGGCAAAATGTTCGAGTTCTTTGTTTTGTACAGGCCATTGATTGTTTATCATCATTGACAACAAAGTGAATGCTCTCATGAAGTTCCTAAAGTCTTTTTTTTTTTTTTTTTTTTTTTTTTAAGTAGGTTATTTTATTATGCTTTATCAACATCTCAGATTATTTAGCATCTGAATGAGGTGCAGGTGATGATGCTGGTGAAATGAGTCTGGGTCCAACACCGAAAGTTACCCAGCATTTGCTCATCTTAATCTTTTACATAGAGATTCAGAAAGTCCTTTATTCAGGACATGCTCACTGAGCATAAGAACAACAACTTTACGTCATTGAAGTTAAGAACCTTCTAGAAGAAAAGCATAAGGAGTGGCTTGATGCAAAGTGACAAATTCTGTGCAGAAATAAATACTGTAGCTATGACAGTTGCATAGAAATCTGGAAAAATGGATGGTGCCAATGAAAGAGTTTTCATGCTTACTGTGGATATCTCGTAGTAAGGCACTTGAATGGTACATGGTAAAACCTTCTATCAAATTTCTCCTGGATAGGGATGTGTATAAATGATAAAGTGTTTAGATCAATTCAGTAACCTTAAGATATTTGTGAATCTATACAAAGGTGGTGATTTCATTAATCTCAGGCACATCACAAGTGGACCCAAACTTCGACTTTCAAAAACATTACGTGCCACTCTGAAAACACACACACTCCCTCTCCCCCCTCCCCCCCCCTCTCTCTCATAATGCAAATGTGGAACGCATTTTCTCTTTAATGCAGTCATTGTAACAGAAAGAGGCAACTTATTCTTGGAATCACTGCGAGGTATATTGGTAGCACAATATCATTTATTATTATAAGCTCTTTTCTTCCAAGGATTTTCGCTTCTATTTCTTAAATAGTAAGCACTTGTTGCACAAGGTAAGATCTGCAGAAAAATATGATTACTTATGACTGAGACAGTCTGCGTCAAGAATGAAATGTGGCTTGTATGCACACTACCTTCTTTTTAAGAGCAGCCGCGATGTTAACTTCCCGGACTTATCGAATTCATTAAGTTTGGCAAATTATTGGGGGGGGGGGGGGGGACTACCACCACCTATTCGGGTAATTTAATTCTTAAATATGGGAAGTTGAGTGTTTGGCCACACTGCTTGAAAATGATGAACGTGACAATGTCGCCAACGTAAGCAATTTGTTGCTAGTTTTAGCCCTCTCTGACAATTTTTAATACTTTTTCAGCGACAAAATTAATTACACTTTTGTACTGTTAAAATACAATTTTGTGACTTTAAGGTGCCGTTAGAGACAGGAATAAAATTTTCTCCACTGATAAAAGTTATTTAGCGATTTTTTATTGCTGCTTACCGACTTCTTTATTTACTCAGTTGGCAGCAGCGCTGAACCATGATTTTGTGCGGTGAAGTTTGAGGTTATGCATAACATGCTCTTGGCATAATTGCAACGTAAACTTAATTTATCTGCTATTTTAAGTAGTTATTATCCTCATTTTTGTTCAGTAGTTTAATTTTACTAATTACTAACTTAATTACTATTAGAACACCAATTTTTGCACTGTTGAAACATAGGCCCTCATGTTGACATTCTGCTTCTGTAAGGATAAATTTAATATCATAGACAAATAAAATAATATTAGTTTGGAAAACTTATTCTACTCTCTAATATCATGCACAATGTAAATTATGATCAATCTTTATGTAAAGATTGCGGAAAATACTCTTCGTAATGTTGAATGAAATTTAGGAATTACCATAGCCTAAAAGTGATTAGGAAATGGAAGTAGTTGAAATACATAATTATCCGGAATTAATGGATCAGTGTTGTGACTTAATAAATATGGAATGGCCCAGAAATAAAACTGCAAGGTATGAAGTTCCAATTTGAATGGTAATGTGTGTTATACAATTAGTGTGTTTACTGGTGCGTTGTAACTTGTTGAACTATTGATCAGTATGACTGTTTCTTTCAATATTTATGGTCTCAGCTTTTATTTTTCTAGAAAAGCTACACCAAAGGAGGCACAATTTTCTTTTGCTTATAACCATGAAACATTTTATAGGCTATTATTCTATGTTGCGACGCGAGATGAGTTGCATTGTTATGTTCATAGTTCTTAATAGTGGAAGAAGCGGCGCAAGGGACTACCGAGCTCAGGTGAAATTGTGGGAGATTGATATTATGGTGTGAGATTATTACCTAAATAACAACTTTTAATACAAATATGTAGTACGGATTTGTTTAATGTTATGTGTTACCCATATTCTTGAATGGAGATGACTAGGACACCTCCACGTTCGACTTGTTACTACCGGTATTACTTGTATAAGCCATTCGGTACCTATTTCGTGAAACCTACATGCTCGTAGAAAGAAGTGAACTGGGAAGCTTCCCTCCCTCATTACACTTCCAGTTGTAGGTAGCCTAGCTAGCTCGCTTACCCCACCATACGGTTCTTACTAACCGGTATGAGCTACAGCACACACAAGCATTTGGTTTCACGAAATAACGAATGACCTATACTTCTACATTAATTTCGTAGATTTTTTTTAAAATCCCATCACAATTTAGCCGTCCAGTAAGTTATTATTTGAAGGATTCAGGGAAAAACACGTTTATTCCAAATTTAGTCATTTTCATATTTTTAATGAATCTGGCAATTAAAATTGAGAGCTTTAAGCTCCCATAATCATACAGAGGAAAAACTCGCTTTGTTCCACATTATAAGTATAAGTTATTAAGGAAATGCTTACACTGGAAGAAACTGTCTTTTCTGCAGCCTGTTTAAACGTGTTTTTGCTCCTGGACCTTTAATTTATTATGAGTATTCTGACACAATAGGCCCTAACTTTGCACAGAACCCTAAGTTCGAAACTAGACAAGTTGCAAAAATAAAAATATCAACTGCTAACTGTTTTGTGCCTGGCTTTCAGTAAGTTTTGTGGTTGATGCACTGTAGTACTTTGAGGTGTTTATGAGGCCATAAAATTCATTGCATGAAAGCTTTTGGGCCCCTCACTAATTTTTTTTACAGTAGAAGTTTTTCTCTATCTGCTAACTAAATATTATCCATATTAAGAAAAACTGCATTGGAGCAGTTTTTTAAAGGAAAAAAGAAAAGCAAAAGTTCATGAAATATCAATATGACCCGATCCATATAATGCTCATATGTAAACATTATTTTACCGTTTCTGCTTTTTTTTTTGAGAGGGAGAGAGAAAGAGAGTGCATTTTCTTCTCCTTCTTGAGGGATTTCCTTTGTTGAAGGATTATTTATGAATGACCCTCTCATTCCGGTATTAAAGCTTATGG
This sequence comes from Periplaneta americana, assembly GCF_040183065.1. Taxonomy (NCBI): domain Eukaryota; kingdom Metazoa; phylum Arthropoda; class Insecta; order Blattodea; family Blattidae; genus Periplaneta; species Periplaneta americana. The sequence continues at coordinate 61,103,003 of NC_091124.1, read as the reverse complement.
CTTGCTAATGATTTTATCCATGTTTATTGAGTGGTGGAATTGAAAATGTTTAAAACAGTCAGTTTAAAACTGAATTTTGCGATGTACAGTGCTCTCAAGCCTTACGAAGCTATAAGAGCAATATCTTTAGGTGAAATATGGACGAAATATGTGCAATGTTGGAGGAGTACCAGGTATCAATGTTTATACTATGCAGGAAATATTTAAAAGATGCAGAGAACTTCACATTGTCTCTTGAAGAACTGGACGAGCATCAGAAAAAAAATAGATTACTGTCAGGAATGATCCATATCTATGATTAAAAGTTTGATGGAAGAAGTAGATTGGAGAAAACAGAATTCATATCTTGAAGGCCAGGCAAGAATCCCTCGCTGACATATCAACATTGACTTTGACTTGCCTTTTCCAGGATGGACTCATGAAGAATCTATGCAGCTAGGTACTTACAAGTCCATTGTGCGCCCTATATATGCAGTGACTGTCCAAGTATGACATAAACTGGGTGCCATTCGTGAATCTGATGTCAACAGGCACTCCATCCTGCCACAGCTCTGACAGAGCAAGGTTATATCTCCAAACGAGTGCCTGTTAAACCATAGGATCTGGAACCCCAGGCTCATAAAATGAAATGAGGGGAAGGTGAAGAGTTTGGTGGAATGAAAGAGGGAAACAGGACTACCTAGAGAAAAAACCCTCTGCATTGTCTTTTTTGTTCACTACAGTTTCCAGCACAATTAGATACGGGATTGAACCTAGGCTGCCTGAATGGAAAAACTAGCATGCCTATGTGTATAGTGGAAAAATGTTTAAGTGAGAGATTGCATTGTTTATATTGATATTTCATGTAATGTTGCCTTCCTTCCCCCCCTCCCCTTGGTTCATTATTAGTAAATGGAGAGGCTGTTTCGTTAATATTTTGAAAAAATAACAGTTATTTTTCTTGAATGATAAGTGGTGTACTTGCTGAATTTGATCTGGAATTTGGGTTTGCTTTTTATCTATTAATGGAGTCTTTTTTTAATGTAATGTACCTATTAGCGTTTATTATCTGCTAACAGAGATTGGTATTAACTTAGTTCATTGCCACCAAACATCGATTTTCTGCTTGTGAATGAGTACTTCATGCAGGAGTCTGGCTCTTCTATACTCCAAAATCGGTTGTTTTAAAAATTAATATATCTACGCAGGTTGAATTAGGCTTTCTCTGAAGAGTGAAAAAGGAATGGGTCTATCTCTCCATCATAAACATGGCCCAAAATTCTTCTGCAAAACTTGCACCTAAAAATGTGATCACTGTATCATTGTAACATTATAGGGTTTTAGTAGTTTGGTTGCTTTCTGAACTGAACCATAGGAGATTCCTGTTTATTGAGAAAGCCACTTAAGAGGTTTTTTAGGAGAATTTTCTAGCCAAAATGCTATGTCCCAAACTTTCCTTCAGTAAATGCTCTTACATGTACAGTTGAGTTCGTTGTCTATAAGGTAACACTTCCAGTTATACGAAAGGAGCGTAATTTCGGCTTTCTGCAGGATTGTGCATCAGTGCATGTCACCAATATTTTTTTACAGACAGTTCATGATTTGTTTGAAGCAGGGTGATTACTAATAATGTATGGTCTCCACGATCTCCTGACCTTATACTTGTGACTGTTATCTCTGAGACACTCATAAGGAAAGAATATACGAAACACATCCACATAGGCCTAACTTAGACGAATTGAAAAATACTTGGCAGAAAATAGCCTCTGTTTCATGGCATTAACTGTAATGAGTGAAGGAGAATTTCTAAAGCCAGTATCAGAAATTTATACATACTAGACGAAGGAGGATGATTTCAACACTTTCTTGAGTAAATTAGGTTAGTAAAGCAATTTTTAACACTTTTTTTACCGTGGATAGTCTTGACAGATAGTTACCAATGTTGTGCTATGGAACCAGCCTAGACTCATGACCCAGTATTAAAAAGACAAATGTTTACAGAAATATGGAATCAGTCAGGATTCAGGTGCATTTGTCAATTGTTAGAAAAAGGCAATATAACGAGGATACAAACAGAGTTTGACGCCTTTTAATTTTTCTTTCAGAAGTCCCATCACTTATTGCCACATCTGTGGCTGGTCTTTTATCCAGGTGGCCTGGGTTCGATCTAGTAAGATCGTGATGGAATTTGTGGGGGACAAAGTAGACATTGCAGGGTTTTTTCCTCGCGGTACTCTCATTTCCCTCTCTCCTTCCAGCAACACTCTCCACCTTCCCCTCATTTCATCTATTGTCGGTAATAATAATTAAAATAGTCTGGGGTGAAGTCTTCTGTTTCTGATGCAGGAAGGGCTAGGGAATCCGGCCCCTGGAGCTCATCAGGCACTTGTCTGAGGATAAGACTTGGTTCTATCAGGGCTGAGACAGGATGGCTCACCTATAATTATTGGATTCACGAATGCCACCCAGGTCACTTCTTGAACTTGGACAATCATCGTATATAGTGCTGATCACCTTACTTAATACCCTAAAAGTGAAACCTAACCATTCTTCCCCTATTACTACATATACTAGTGGATTATGGTGATTTTCTAGCTCTCAGGTTGAATTTTCTTTTACCAACTTCGTTTCGAATTTCGGGTACTGACAAATACTACAACTGGCAATTATTTTCTGTTATGTTGACAGCAACAATTTCGGTTTGCAGTAAAGGAAACTGATGAAAATGCAAACAAGTAAATATATTTTAGATTAGGTCTCATGAATTGTAAACTGTTTAGTCAAAGCAATGAATTTCATGTTGCCAGACAAAATAGATTTTAATATTAGATTATACTAATCCTAATTACCAACATAATATGCGAGAAGTCTAGGTGGAAAATATATTATATCATAAATTATTGAACCATTTAGGAAACAACTCGGAACATAAAAATGAGATGTGGTAAATAAGCAAGACATTGTTATTGTTAATACTGTATTATTATTATTATTATTATTATTATTATTATTATTATTATTTCAGTACGTAGCATTGTGATTTTACCCCTCTTTGGTGATATCTGGTATTAGTTGGCAACACTGAACAGATGGCCAAATTAGATTTTTAGGAACTACACTTACGTGATCCTCACTATATATAGGGCGCACAATGGGCCAAAGCAAGTGTAAGTGCAAAGATCCGTCCTGATTCCGGTCCTCAAAAAGCCAAGCAAGTCTATCACTGATTTGTTAGTTGTTTTACTAAGGTCAGCCAGAAGTGGCAGATGGATTGCAGGAAATATTTCTTTCCCTATGCTACGGTATGTGATCAGTGGATTCTGTCATTTGCCAAAGAAAGACATTTCTCACGTAAGAACCATATATAGATCATTCACAAAAGAGTTGCTGATGTGGAGATATTCTCTGAGAAGCATCTGAACAGATGGCACCTGAAATGTGAGTCATGGATTACTGCTTTTAACCACACCACTCTGTATGAGAAATGGAGAAGAAAGAGCTTGATTGGGTGCAGAGTTGGTGAAGGTAGGCAGCAAGTAGTTAAAAGATAGTGGGATGAATTCCCCATCCAGCTGTCATTTGTCTCTAATCCTACTGTAGAGTGTTATGTCATAATTCATAAGAATTCATGGAAAAAACTTCAACAAAATTAATCCTTCTGCTCTCTGCTTTAAGCTTTATTTTGTACTTCTGTGTGAATTTTAAAGGATTGTAATAACCTATAAAATAATTTCTTTTTAGGTTGAGAACGCTGGAGATGTCTCGTGATGAATTACCTACTTGTCTTGTACTGGTCCTGTCACACGAAGTCCTGGGCCATAGTAAAATATCGCCAATTCCAAGTATTCCATCAGGATGTTTCATAGAATCAGGTTTGCAAAGAGAAAATATTAATTTTTTCATCAAAATGCTGTGGAGTAGGCTAATGGTTAGCATGTCTAACCGTGAGTTCTGACCTGAGTTCAAATTCTGGTTGGGACAAGTTACCTGGTTGAGGTATTTTCCTGGGTTTTCCCTTAATCCATTAATAGGAAATGCTGGGTAACTTTTAGTGCTGGACCTTGGACTCATTTTGCTGACATTATGACCTTCATTCATTTCACTCAGAAGCTAGATAACCATCACAGTGGATAAAACATCGTAATATATAAACTAATTAAAAAATCTCTTCATAAATGCTCAATACTATTTTGTCACATTACAGGTAGACGATTGGCATCTAGAAACGGTGTTTGATTTTTTATTGCAAGCACTGTACCTGAATTTAGTTCACAGTTCCATGAGAAACATGAGGAAATATATTCTAAGACAAAGACAACAGTTGTTACTTGTACTTCATGCAGTCAAGTAATATTATTTCATACTTGACACAGTTCTTATGTGTTGGGCCAGTTTTACCCATATTTGAAGAAGAGCATTATAAAACTCTTGAAAGAAAGAATATAATGCAGCATTAGTGACTAGTTTCCAAATTTTTTTCCATCCCTTTTCTTATTTTATTAGAAGGAAATAATTGTAAAAAAGACAAAAGAACATTTTATATAGTGACAGAAACATCTTTCAGTCTCAGTAACACAAAATAAGTGATAATAAAGTTAATAGTTGTACTAGTGCTGCTGCTGGTGATGGTCGCTGTGGTAATAATAATGTTGTTGTTGTTTTCTAATGCCAGGCGTTTGACAATAAAGTCATTTGACCTCTTGCACTCCAATATTTTTCAAAGATATTATCATGACCAGCCACTGAAGCACAGATTTTGAGGTGTTCCGAATCCATTTCTTGGTTTGAGTTGCACAATTTACAGTTAGGGGACTGATATATTCTAATTCTATGCAGGTGTTTGGCCAAACAATCATGGCCTGTTGCCAATCTAAATGCAGCTACAGACGATTTTCGTGGTAAATCGGGAATTAACTGTGAATTTTGATGCAGAGAGTTCCATTTTTTCCCTTGGGAATAATAATAATAATAATAATAATAATAATAATTTATTTTTTAATGGCAATGTCTTATTGATAATCATAGAATATTTGTAATGCATGCCTACACGGTGATTAGAATGAACATTCTGATTTATTCAATATTTATTCTTATCAATTGAAATTCTGGAAAGTGATAGAGTTAAATTCATGAAATGTAATAGATTCAAGGATGAAAGAAATTTTGACCAGATTGTGCTTTTACTTTCAGTGGTGATTCATCCTGATTACAGAGGAAAGGGACTTGGGAAATTCATCATGGCACGCACAGAAGATTATGTCAGAAGGTAACAGAAGATACAACTGAATTGTTCTGATGCTTGTAGTTCCTTAACTTGTCACTTTTGAATTTAAGAGTGCCTCTTACATTTGAGGAGCGTGTTTCATTGAAGGGAATCCTCTCCTTTCATGATTCAGCAACATTACTAAGTTGGGCGAGAGTTTGTATCCTGCTTGGGCTGCCCCTCTTCCCTCTTTTCCCAGCTGTAAGACGAATGTCAGGTAATTCCTTATGGAATCCTCGAACTTACTTCACCAAAATACTATCACGCTGTGTAGATCATAATATCACAGTCTAGTATATACAGTCACGAAACTTGAGTTGATGAGGTTGCTAGGAACAATAGACTGTGCAGGTACTATTTCGCATTGTCTGTAATGAGGCGATAGTAGCGATCCTAGTGGTTAGAAACTATCTACGGATGCATATTTATTACATATTGAGCTTCGTGATTGTATCTACTAGACTGTGATAATATATTGATAAACAACTTACCTACTATCTTTGGATGAATGACGCCCTAGTGAAATATTCCAACACCACCAGAGGACATAAATCAACGTGATGTGTATACAACCATTCAGTAGACAACACTAGAACGATATAGGGCGTCATTCATCCAAAGATTGTAATTATACATTAATTCGAATGGTCATCACTTTGAGCAGAACATATAAATGTTCTGTTTTAATAGGAGTATCAAAGTGCCATTTCACATTGAACTAGTAAGTACATACTGGTACCTACACTATGAGTTCTACATTCCTTTACACCCCTCAATGTTTTGTTTATTAGATTGGTACATTTGTGATACATTTATGAATAGGCCTTGAAGAAGTTAAGAGCCATTGGCTTAAGAGCTCAGTTGGCTAAGGCACTTGCCTGCCAATTCGGAGTTGCACTCGGGCATGGGTTCGAGTCCCACTTGAGCTAATTACCTGGTTGGGTTTTTTCTGAGGTTTTCCCCAACCATAAGGCGAATGTCAGGTAATCTATGGCGAATCCTCGGTCTCAGCTTGTCAAATATCATCTCGATATCATCAATTCCACCGATGCTAGTATATTTCCACTAATCTAAAAATGTATTTGCAGCTCTGTACTTGTAGGAGTTTCATTGTCAAAACAAAATCAATGGTTCAATGAACTTGTAAACATTTATATGGTTAAGTACTCTTTGTCTCTTATGGCAGCTCACAAATGGTGAGAAGATTTCTAAATTCATTTCAAGCGCGATTAAATAACCAAATTAAAATAGTACATTATGCAACGAGCCTATAATGATAGTAATTAAGAAGCGAGTATGGATGTTTATGAAATGAGCGCGAGTTTCATACGACTTTTTATGCTCGACCATATTTCTAACTTGAAATTATTCATTTTATTTGTATCTAACTGACCTTGAGCAATACCTCGTAAATTGTGAGATGTGCGGAGACGCGAAAGTATTGATTTTTTCTGAGGAACAGATGTCCACATTGACCTTGTATAAGAACCTACAGAGTAAACTAAATATTAACTTTGATATAATATTGAAATTAAATTAGACATTGAAAAACGAGATGACAAATTGAATTTATTTGAATATTATTTACAATTAACGCTAATTATTATAGTAACAGAACATAACCTTCTGCGACAGTATTGGATTTCCAGCCTCCGTGACTTTTCGCTAATTCTCTTTCGATTGCATATCCGAGAATAATCGATACTTGCGGTTTTATAACGGTACAAAGCTGACTTGTCATTGGCTGAACACCTGTAAGCTGACTTGTCATTGGCTGAACACCTGTACTTTAATGAGTAGGTGTACTTTAATGACATGCATTAAAGGACTGCTACCAGGTGTATAATTACTACATTTCGGCACGGTCGAGCATAAAAGAGTTTAAGTGATTCATTGAATAAAAGTACATGGTATCATTTAAAAAATGAAGTCATTATGTACTCATATCTCCTTAATGAACAAGGTCAGAAGAAAGATATACCCATAGTATTAATACCCTATTGTATTTAAATAACTTTTTGAAAGAATTTTTCATTTGGCACCTAAGGAAAAATGTATTTTATGTGAGTAAGATAAGTGGGACACTCTGTATAATAATATAACGAAAAATCAGCAATGCAACACTTTCAGACATAAAGTTAATAATATATTCTCTTGTAATGCTCTAAAGAGCAGTAATCTCCTTCATTGTTATTGGGATGCAATTTTGGTGTTATATGATATATTTTTTTTATTGTCAACAACAAATACATTCTGTAATGGTGACCCTCACATTTTTGTGTATTTGCTTCCATTACATTATTTACATTCACCTTTTCACAATACGAACCTTTCCTAATTAGTTATACCCTTATTTCTTTTATGGTTAATAAGATTACCCTTATCGCTTTCTATCCTTCATTTTTATCATCTATTTGTTGACATTATTTACACTCATCATTACTTCCATCGTAGACCAAATTTAATTGTAAGCCCTACTGTTAATTTACATTCTTGTTAATCAGTTTTATCTTTTTACTCCTTTGCTCCTATTTACAGTCAGTTGTTCTGGTTCTGATACATAATCCTCAATCACTTGCCTACTCGTTATTATACATGGCATATTCTCTTTGATACCTGATTTGTTTAATGTGCACTGAAATTCTGCTCCATGTTAAACTTGTGTAAATGACGCCCATATAAATTTAGTATTAGTATTTATTTATTTAACCTGGTGGAGATAAGGCCGTCAGACTTTCTCTGCCCCTGTACCCTCTACCTCTAGTTGAAACCATAATGTTGCTTTCACTTTTATGTTAAGTCTGTATAAATGGTCCTTAATATTCAAAACTTCTCATGTTTTTGTCTTGCTTCTCTCTAGAAAATTCTAATTTAACATAAATGGCTTACGATTTCGGTATCTTGTTACATTTTATAATTATTTTTTTCAGTCGAGGCATACAGACCGCCTACCTGTCTACAATAGATAAACAGGAGTTTTATCGCAAACTTGGCTACACGGAATGTGAACCTGTGCAGATCTATGGCGGTCCCGTAGCAAGGAAATTGAATGCTGAACTCGAGTCATTAAATAAAATAAATAAAACAAATGATTCTAAGGAAGTACGTTTGCCACTGGCGTCCTCTGTCAGTACAGTCACAATGTCTCCTCCTCCCCCACCTCTTCCTCCATCTCCAGCTAATACAGCTGCTGTAGTGTCTCGTTCAACAAAAGTATATATGAAGAAAGATTTATAGTTCATTAATAATAAATTTGCTCAAATTACTTTCAATGTAAATTTCCAAAATTTAAATTGGATTGAACTGAAATGGCAGAAAGCTATCTTTCCTGTACCAGTACCTTAAGAGATTGTCATCGTCGTCGTCATCATGATCATCGTTTGAATATTATTGTCCATTCCAACACTTCGAAACACCACCATTTATCTTTTATTCAGTCATCCTAACATTCTTCCTTGCGGATTGTAAGACATTGCCCTTAAACGGCTCTTAATAGTCTGCTGTTCCCTGGTGTATCCCCGATTTATAATTTGTGTTGGGCAAGCCCGTGGGCCAGGTAACACTGGGATTTTCTCCGGAAACCGACCTCCGGTTCCTCTGTGGCATCCCAACAAATCTCCATAATCAGCTCATCGCGAGTGTAGTGTAGACTAGCCTCTAGTGCGCACCCTGAGCAATGACTCTGTCAGTAAATTGATCTACGTAACTGGCTTCATATGGGTGAATGATGTAAGTCAAGTACCCACCATTAGTTAAAAAAAAAAAAAAAGAAAAGTAGTTGTCTGTTCAGTATGTTTTAGCATTATGTTCTGTATATTTTTTCATGTTTTATTGACACTTATGACATTTAATTAAGACATCACAAAATGGAATATTATGTTCAGACCCCTTCACGTGTTTTAAGCACATTGTAGCTCATCCTTTTTTTTTCCAGATGTATTTCAGAATTGGTCAGTTATATTTCGGAAAGTATCATTTGTGTTTCGAATTAGTTAATTAAATTTAATAAAGTATAATTTGTATTTAGAGAGAGTATCATCGAAATGATAATTGTCCAAATCTTGGATTTAAAATATCGGCATCCTAATCAATTCAAATGAACAAAAAAGAAAATGTTGTTGTTGTTTTCTAATGCCAGGCGTTTGACAGTAAAGTCATTTGACCTCTTGCACTCCAATATTTTTCAAAGATAGTATCATTACTAGCCACTGAAGCACAGATTTTGAGTGTTCCGAATCCATTTCTTGGTTTGAGTTAAATGGCAAGTTGTAGCCGATTTAAGTGAACACCATATTTTAACGTTTTGGTGGCTACTTCAGTCACACACAACCCCCCAGAATGTCTGGAGGACCATACCTGCTGTTGGTCGACGGGTCCATTGGACCTAGCTGGGAGATCTTAAAAAGAAAATGTAAATTAATGTTAGAAAAATGCATAATGAAATTTTAAAATTTTTAATAATGAAATTTTAAAAAAGAATATTCTGCGACAAGAATGGTGGCTATCAAAACAATAAAAATTTATTGAAAATAAATAATATACATTGAATATTGCAAAGATGAATAGAGATGGTGATTGATGATGTTCAGTGAAGATTTTAAAATGGTTGATGCAATTGTCTGAAGAATCTTATCAGGAACCTTTAATTTTCTGAGGATCTCCAATGTAAATTTGGGAATTGTTCCTCGCGCACCAAATATAAGTCCAATGACATTCCAATCTTGAATATTATATTTATGACTGAGATCATCACAGCATGGAAGGTAAATAGCTCATTTCTCTTCATGTACCTGCTTTGGTTGATCTTCATTAATTTCGAACCTTACAGTGGGGCCAAGAATGAGACCAGTTTTTTTATCTCGGTCAATTATTATGATGTCAGCACGCAGTGTAGATCCTTCCGTAGAAAGACATTGAACTTCCTCATATACTTCGTAATTTAACTTCAGAAAGTGCCATTTGTATTTCGAATTAATTAATTAAATTTCAGAAATCGTCATTTGTATTTAAGAATAGTTAGTTTAACTTCAGAAAATGTATTTGTATTTCGAATTAGTTAATTAAATTTCAGAAATCGTCCTTTGTATTTCATAATAGTTAATTTAACTCCAGAAAATGTCATATGTATTTCTGATTAGTGAATTAAATTTCAGAAAGCATTATTTGTATTTCAGGAGTAAATTTGACTTCAGAAATCATTTGTATTTCAGAAAGAGTAAATTGCATTTCAGACAATATGAGCCCACAATTCGCTATTTTCAAGATCAGTATAGCTTTAAAAATATAATTGTGGTGGGTATCTTGATCAATACAAATGACGATTTCTGAAATTTAATTTAAACATTCTGGCTTACAAATGAGTAAACTGAAGTACAATTGACTAAACTTAAATATAAAATATGTTTTCTCAAATGAAATAGACTAAACTGAAATTCAGGTAATGTTCTCCAAAATATAATTATCTAATCTGGTATACAAATTATACTTAACGAAATATATTTGGAAAAGGTGTAGTGTATTACACGTGAGACATTTTTGGTGAAGAAAGCGGTTGATTACTTATTTTACCAGACACCGCCATAGCCCATGTGGTAGCACGTTATCGTGCTGATCTGGATTTGTGCTCGGCTTGGCTCCATTCCCACTTGGCTGATTACCTAGGTGTTTTTTTCCCTCCGAGGAATGTCAGGCAATCCTAGGCGAATTTTCAGATTCACCTTGCTAAATATCATCTCGTTATTACCAATTTCATTGATTTTAAATAGCCCAATACTTCATACAGTGTCGTAAATAACCGAATAAAAGTCTTATTACTGTCTTAATTTTTCTATTAGTACATTATTGCCAATCTGGTAATTCATAAATCATTCTTAAATAATTCTAAGCAAAAAAAAAATAAAATCTTCTGTTATCATCACTCTGTTCATTTTTATATTAGTACGTTGTTGTCAAGTTATAAGTTGCACAATTCCTTTACTATTTTACAAAAATAGAGAAGGGCGTTATAATTGAGAGCTAAATCATGATGTTCTTTCTATCCCTCTCTCTCCTGCCTTTGCCTATATAAGAGCAATCCCTCGCTTTTCTTCTGCTGTGGTCTGTACTAGAAAATTCAAGCTAGGCTAAATAAGGAACTTTATTAATGTTACATTTACGTTATTCCTTTCATAAGTTGTGCGCCACATGTGATAAATAACATGTGTGTGGCTTATTTCTGTATTCAGTTTTCTAAGTTCATAAATAACTCTCGTGGACTGTTTCGTTTTCTCTTGATCTCAAATCTGTGGATAGTATGAATTTTCTCGTCTGTTTCACTTTATGGATGACAGTACCTGGAGAAATTGTAGAATGGTGGCAGCAGAGGAAACTGGAGTATCTCGGAAAAACTGTCGCAATGTCTTTGTTCACTTCATATTCTACTTGAGTTTACTAGAATATGAATGTGGATTACTGATTGGAAAGCAAATGATGCAGCATTTCAGCTAGTTGTGCACCATATGGTTATACTTGATAATAATTTATTTTTTAATTCTGTACATGTCTCCATAATTTGTTTTCAGTACATAAACTTACTATAATATGTGAAAATGAGTACTGTTACTAAATTTAATCTCATACTATAAAATTGTTTATATAAATTATAATTACTGCATGCAATTTTTTGACAAAAGTGTGCATTTTTAAAAGGTTTTCACTTTTCTCTCTGAAATCTGTTTGTTTACACCACATTTCACATCTTTTGAAGTTACTATACAGACCTTTTTTTACAGTCAGCATGTAGTGTTGGCTTAAATTTATTTATTTACTTATTTATTTATTGTATCACACTTAGCCAACATGGAAAAATTCAAATATCTTGGAGCAACAGTAACAAAATATATAAATGACACTCGAGAGGAATAAATATGGAAAATGCTTGGTATTATTCTGTTGAGAAGCTTTTGTCATCCAGTTTTCTCTCAAAAAATTTGAAAGTTAGAATTTATAAAACAGTTACAGTACCGTTTGTTCTGTATGGTTGTGAAACTTGGATTCTCACTTTGAGAAAGGAACAGAGGTTAAGGGTGTTCGAGAATAAGGAGCTTAGAAAAATATTTGGAACTTAAAGGGATGAAGTTACAGGAGAATGGAGAAATTTACACAGTGCAGAACTGCACTCATTGTATTCTTCACTTAACATAATTAGGAACATTGAGATGGACACGGAATGTAGCATATATGAGTGAATCAAGAAATGCGTATAGAGTGTTAGTTGGAAGACCTGAGGAAAAAAGGACCTTTGGGGAGAGCGAGACGTATATGGAAGGATAATATAAAAATGGATTTAAAGGAGGTGGGATATGACTGTAGAGACTGGATTAATCTTACTTAGGATAGGGACCGATAGCTGGCTTATGTGAGGGTGGCAATGAATCCTGAGTTCCTTAAAAGTCATTTGTAAGTAAGTAAAAACACCTAGCCAGATACGTTCCTTTACTGATGTTATGAATAATTTTCTGCTGGTTGAATCGACTTTATAATTTTTTTTTTTTGTACATTTTCCATGTTTTACAAAGGTTTTAACTTTAATAATGGCAACTGTTTATTTGCAACAGATACCAAATAGATATCCGTTTCAAAGTTTTACAGTCCTTCGATGTAGTCATTAGTGTTGTCTACAACCCATTGCCAGTGATTTGGAAGTCGTAGGATGCTGTTAGCAATACCTGTTCTGTTGATAGTTCGAATGGAGCAGTCTATTGCCTGATGAATCTCTGGAACAGTTCTTAAGTGAATGACATGAAGTGGTTCACTCATTTTACGAATCAAGTCGAAATCACAGGGCCTTAAATCTGGGGAGAATGGTGGATGGTACAGCACTTCCCAGCCCCATTGATCAAATACATGAGCCACAGCTTGGGATTTATGCACCCGAGCATTGTTCTGGAAGATGATAGGTGGGGTCTGCAGAAAGTGTCGCTGCTTTTCTCTCAACACTGGTCGCAGGTTGTGTTTCAAAAATGAATTGTAGTACTCCACATTGATAGTACATTGTTGGGGTAAGGTATACATTAAGATCACACCATCATAGTCATACACGAGAGTCATCATTAACTTTCAGTTGGTAGGAGTTTGACCAACGTTTGATTTTCGTGGTGTCCTGTAATGATGCCACTCGTTCAATTGGCATTTCATTTTTTTTACTCGTAAGTCCTGGCCCATGATGATGCTGTGTAAGAATGCCTCTCCTTTGCGCTCATAGCTCCAAGTGGGTATAAGCAGTGTCGTTTCGCAGCCATTCTGTCAAAGCATGCAGGACCCATTGAGATGCAGTTTTTCTCATGCCCAGGTGTTCCTTCAGAATGTGAAAGTCATATACACTGATCTTCTCTCTCAGGGTAACTACCGAACTGTATGGCCCCGATCCATCACCATAATGCAGAAACAGAAAACACCTCTTTTTCACTGACTTCAGGATCACCTGGCTGAGACGTGTCTGTTACATTTTGACATTCTTCATTGAAGGCTTTTACCCATCTTTTAACTGTTCTGTGAAGCAATGCAGATTGCCTACAAGCCTCTAAAAGGCCTTGATGATTCATGCTGTATGACCTGTGGTGCATTCCGTCTTTTTATCCAACTCTGCTGCTCCTGTTTCTAGAACTTCGTGACAACGCTACAGTAGATTTCCAGCTAACACGAGATTATTCTTCTCGTCATTGCGCAAGTGCATGAAATGGGGAGGAGGAGTCCATGTGCTCTGATGTAAGGTAGGTATGTAACTAACGTGTGGTATAAGTGATAATATCTGGTTTCGTTATGTGGCATCTCTACAGCAGGGTTGCCACTATTAAAGTTCTAACCCTCATACTTTTTAAAGAAATCAGTATTTTTTTACTGTTTTTAAAACTTGTGTGATATTTTCCACATAATTTTTGGAATCCATATAATTCAGATATATGTTTTTTGAAGTTGAATTCATAGATGTACTGGTACGTGTATATATGGAGAACATTGTTTTATATCTGTTTTCTTTTTGGGCTGTTTTTGAAGTTCGTCTGTTATGCCTACATAATTCAGATAGAGTTTTTTCAAGTTGAATCACAGACTTATGCATGGTGGTTGAATTTGTATCTGATTGATTGTTTGTCTTTGAATGTCGTAACTTCTGTTCCCTTAATTTTAAAGTATATTCTGAACTTCTGTTTTCTTAATTTTAAAGTATATTCTGGAAGAGGGATCTTCCTGATTGTCTTAATTAAGTTACTTCGTACATCATGAAGTGTGTGTTTCATCATTAGTACATTACTAATTTGACTTAACCCCTCATAATTAGCTGTCGATACATAAGTGTTCTCATAATCGAACATTGACATTATGATATAATCGTGATATTTAATATTGTCCCCATTCTGGCTGCAGTAATTTTTTTAGTTTTCCTAAACATATTTTTTTTGTTTCACAACTGCAGTTCATGGCTGAAAGCATCCTGTGATGTAGATAGAATAAGGTCCAATATGTGATAAGTTTCAAATAAACTTCATTTTTATTACTGGATGACATCTACGTGCACAAACTACATAAATATCTTTGAAATATAGTAATTGTAACTGCAAAGCATTGCAGGTCTTGCAACTATATATCACATTTAATGCTGGACATGACATATCATTCTGTATCAAATGAATGTAAGCAATACGATGGATATTCTGCCCATGCTTTGACATTTTTCAGGTCATTTCGTATTTTCATTTCATTAACACAATAATATTGATGTGAAATTATGTTTCGAAGACTTTTGTTCTCTCTGAATAATTTGTACCAAATCTTTACCTGGAAGATATAACCAATTCCTATCATCCTCATAATTTGCTTGCTATCAGTATGTAAGTGTTATATAATCATTTTATTGGAGTTTTGAGTTCTAGCACTTTCAGGCACTTTTGATTATATTTCTTTTTTGAAGCAAAAATAAAGTCCCAGTGAGGAGTGGTTGGTATATATTGTGCTCCATTTTCTGAATTAACAATCGGAAAGTGGTAATCTCCACCTGGAGAACTAAATGAGTGACTTTTTACCTCTGAATTGTTTTCTCTTTTTTATTTTTTTTTCCCGAAAATTTTGTCATCCTTCAGAGGGATTATTATGGTCTTGCACAACTTCTGTAGATATCAGTAAATGCAGTTGGGCGTATTTTTTTTAAACGCTGAAAGATATTCAAACATAAGCGTCTCACTACTTGGGAAGTAGTTGACTGATCAAAACTTAATGAGAATGGGAAACCTTTTTTGTTATGTCCCACACTATTTAAATTGTTATGAAAGTAGATTATTGCTAGTTAAGACAAATATTTCTATTATTAAATACAACTGCGGATTAATACGTGATACATTTTCCATTTGTTTTACCACTTAGACGCAAAACAAAATTAAAAAAGATGAAGATAACATTTAATGGATATTTATTACAGAAGCATGAGCATTGTTGTTTAAGTTCTGTGATAAGCTGTGAAATAATTGCTGAGGAAAAGTTTTGAACTAAATCAAACAATAATTAGTGGATTGGATTTATTCCGAAACAAATAGCAAATTCAATATTTCTGAGGAGTGGGGAGCACACAGTGGGCATTTTCCCCACAAAGGTCCCTCACCCCAGTACCAGTAGTGCTAGGAAGGTGACTATACGTGAGGGAGGTGGAGTTACATGTGACTGTGATAAAAAGTGTCTTCATATGAACTCGAGTTTGTAGAGTTCTCATCAGTGGCGGTTCCTCGGGGGAGGGAAGGGAGGAACGTCCTCCTCACATTTTCTTCTTTTGAAAGTAAATACCAAATAAAATATGTGCCTTGAAATTCGAGGAAGATTCTATAATTTTTAAGTTCACAGCTATAGGAAAAACTCGGTTGATCGAGTTTTAAACGACGCGTGCTCATGTGCTGTAGAAAACTGTGAGAAAGATGCGAGATTGTCTGTGTAGAGGAAAGGCACTCCATTCCTCCTCTACTGCAGTTAACACACATAGACAACAGCGCACTAGTGGCCAGAGAAAGAAGCAGAGTTTTAAAGCAAGTAAATGAATGGAGAGGGAGGAGATCCTCCTCTGAATCAGTCATGGGCGGGAAATAGAAACTGACTGGTGGTGCAGCAAGCTCGCTACCGCTGCCACCTAACGATGTTGCATTCAACCGGACTATAACACATCTAGGAGGAGAGACAACAAAAACAGTTTTAATGCAATGCTATGAAAGACACCATGTAAACTTTTTTTTAGTTATAAATCAAAAATATTATTCATTGCACTTTATATAGGCTACTATTCATGGTTTGAAACTTTCGTGGATATTTGAAAGTTAAAGTCGGGTTTATGTAAAACAAAGAGGAAGTAGTTCTACGTAGTTGGCCTCTGAAATTCACTTCTATTCATTGTTTACTAGACAGGGCAACACCCAAGCTGTCAGTTTTGTACAAATATATTTGAAACTGAAAGTAGGTACTCCAAACTAGCCTACATTATTTTTAAAATAAAAAATTAATCGGTCACCGGCAGCTTTGAACAATAATGACAGTATGACTTTACAAGAACTGACATTCTTCAAAAGCATGTGATACTGAACTTGTAAAATGTACATGTGGCAACACAGACCACGTGGGTGGGTGCAATGTTCTCGCTTTCCTCAGATTATTGCCCATTTCCATTTCCGTAAAACGGTTCCTGTTACAAGTTAGTAGCTAGTCTCTTCCAACATGTGTGATGCTGTAGTGTGCTCGAAAAATCCTACGAGGTTGTGAATTTCCTTGTAATTGTTAATTTGCGCAATTATTCAACAATGAATGGAAGTGAAAACATATATTTTGGACAATTTAGGAAACTCAGTTTACAAGAACAGATTACTGCTATACAGAACACTACCTGGTCTTACATGTATGCATGTAGGCTAATTTGTAGCATGTTTCATTCAAGAAGGTGTCATTTCGTGCTGTTAACTTCTTTCCTCCTCTTAAGAAATATGCAGGAGCCGCCACTGGTTCTCATTGTACAAATTTATAGAGCTGTGAACTGTTAGGCTATTCAAATCAAACTGTTTAATTTTTGTTACTTTACACATGAGGATATCTGCCAATGCAAGATCATACCTTTATCTTTGAGTAAATTTACTTGACTGTGTAATATCTTTTACTAATGTTATTAATTTTATATTACGACTTTAATAAATATGAACTTGAAATTGTTGCAATTGTATTTATTATTATATATAATTCCTGGTGAACTGAACTGGTGTTTGGTTGTGTATTATAGTGTTTTCCATTCTTTTGCAACAGGGTTCCCTCAAACATGGAAGTTTAAGTCTGCTCAGTAATTTTGATTCTTGTGTCTCTCTGGCCAATGTGTATCTCCCACTACACAACTTCACGTTGCGTATGTGTGTGTTTCGAGACTGCTAATGAAGGCTCTACAATTGCCCAACGTGTCACCATCAGCGAAAAACGACTTGCGAGCACATCTGCCTGTGCAGAGCATCCCAGTGACACAGAAATTTGATAGAATGGTATTTGTTCAAAGCCTATAAGGCTGATAAATCTGTTATATGTGTAATTAACTTCATATGTTAAGAAAAACACAATTTACATCCTTTAAGATAAACCTGTAGAATCGAATTTCTGGTTGATTTTTTTTTATCCCTTTGATATGTGCAAATACCATTTTAAAGTAATGTGTAGTGCCCCCTTGGAAATTACTACACAGTTACTGAAACAACACTATTTTTATCATCTATAATATCACAGTCCAGTATATACAGTCACGAAGCTCAATACGTAGGAAATATGCATCCATAGATAGTGGCTAATCACTAGGATCACTATTATCGCCTCATCACAGACAATGCAAAATAGTACCGGCACAGTCTATTGTTTCTAGTACCGTAAACTGGGGTTACTTTGAACACACAGGAAACATTGAACATTTTTTCAGAAAATCATATTTAGGTTTCTAGATGTTACACTTGTTAGATGGAGGTAAATTTGGTATAGGAATGATTTTTATGATAATTTACCTCCATCTATAACAAATGCAGCATGTAGAAACCTAAATATGATTTTCTGAAAAATGTTCAAAGTTACCTCTGTGTTCAAAGTAACCCCAGTTTACGGTACCCTCAAAACTCAAGCTTCGTGACAGTGTATATATATATATATATGTGTGTATATATATATATATATATATATATATATATATATATATATATATATATATAGAGAGAGAGAGAGAGAGAGAGAGAAAATGTGATTATTATTATTATTCTCTCGGTTCTTGCCATCTTCTTAAATCGCGCGCATGCTACCACCATCTCACATCGGCACTCTAATAGATAGCACATCCTTTAAAATTGCAATGGCTTTACGCCGTGGTTGTAAACTCTGCCAGCCACACCAATGTATTTGTGGAGGAATTGCTGATATTTACGGCCATCATGCACTCAGCTGTGCGAGGAGCAAGGGTCGCATTCCCAGACATACATCACTCAATGATATCATTAAAAGATTTCTGCCTTCTTGTGGCATCCCGTCTCTTTTGGAACCACCAGGTATTAGTCGCGCAGATGGTAAATGACCCGATGGTCTTACCTTAATTCTATGGTCTAGAGGAAAATCTTTAATTTGGGACTGCACTTGCGTTGACACTCTAGCTCCATCCCACTTGCCGAATACCTCCAGACGCGCAGCATTTGCTGCTGAATTAGCCATGAAGAAGAAGGTCAATAAATACCGGTATGCTCATCTTCTAGACAAACTAACATTGTAACTAAATTTTTTATGGTTTTGAGTTATCCTAGTTAATATGGTCTTAAATTGTTTCTTTTTCTTCCAGTACTATCATTGTAACTCTAAACCTCCTCAATTGTATGTAAAATCTTATTGTTACTCTACATATCTGTATACACTAATTTACACGATCATTTTAAAACTTCATTTTCATCTCCTGAAAAATGTAAGAAACTGAGTTACAATGTTAGTACTTGTGAGAGTCGAATTATATCTTTGTCCCCTTTGCTGTGGAGACCTTCGGCCCTTGGAGTCATGACGCTAAAGTTTTGGTATCTGAAATCGGCGAAATTTTGATCTCCATTACTGGTGATCGTCAACGTTTAAGTCTTGCAATTCAACGTGGAAATGCAATGAGCGTTTTGGGTACTCTTCCCGAGTCCATCCCTTTAGACGAACTCTTTCTCCTGTAAAATTTATTATTCTGTGTGTAAATATTTCTGTTTAGTTTTAAGCCCGGTTCAGACGGTGCGTGTTTCTGTGATGGATTCCAAGGTGGCTGCGCGGATGGGTAGCCTGCGTGGTTACTCGCCGGAAGTAATGCGCTCTGGTGGCTCCGTGAATGGCTAGCTTGCTGGATTTCGAGGGTAGGTTCCTTGCTATTTCTCGTGATGGTTTGCAGGCTGGAAACCAAAGATGATCATATAATATCACCACTGAAACCATGTCGCCCAACTGTAAAACGTCTTTGGTCGCCATGTTCGTTGTTTTCCAACTAAACCTGTTTTTTCTAAATTCTTTAGTTTCTAAGAAACAACAATTAAATATCGGACTTTAGCTGTTTTGATCTTATGGCTTAATTACTTTATTGCGACATTTACTACTGTTAATGTAGGACTTTAGTCTATCAAAAACTTCCACTTGTAGTTAGAATTTCATTCGCCAGGTGACGCGACATAGTTGCCTAAGCAACCAACAAACAAACATGGCATATGAAGAGTCAGACCTGGAGTCCATTCACAACATGTTTGAAGATAACAGTGATGCTGACAAAGATTATCAACCCAATTATGGTGATCTGACTTCATCAGGTAGGTCATTTTTGTAATAAGTATATTTTAATGGATGATTTCTTATTTTTAATTGTATTTTTTGCATAGTTTATATAATGTGACGCTTAGGCAAGTTTGTCTCTTACATTTTTTCAAAACCCATAAGAAATGCAGAGGGTTAGGCACTATTTTTGGTGGATATTTTCATTTTATTTTCAATTAATATTTTATAATGTAAGCAAGTTTAGCTCTATTTGCATGCGTATGAAACATAGGCTAATTAAAGGTAGTATTTTACGAAATCAAATCTATTAAAATCCCTTGATGAGGTTGGTTAGACAAGTTTAGTGCTAAGTACGAATAATTGTTGTTGTTTGGCTAAAATTTACAGCTTATGTCACCACATGTACCATTTTATTTTGTCATCTTTGATGATTATGGAGTTCGGAATGGCATGCCTTCTCAATCATATCAACAATTTTCTCCCACAGACAACCAGTTTTAACAATCCAGATATGGACGCAACTGACGGGGATAATGAATAAAGAGTTCCATATTTTTCTTTGTATTCCAAAGATTTATAGTTTGTAACTTTGTTAATTAGTCCAATAAATCGGTCATCACACCACTGACCAGCAATGATTTTAATGTCTTATACTTTTGAACCTAACTTTTATATCCCACTTATTTGGGTTTCAAATTTTTTTTATGAGGGCCAAACTTGCCTAACATTGCCTATGCCACATGTTTGGGCTTGAAATATAATCTGTTTTAGGGCTAAACTTGCCTGTCATTCGTTTTACAGTTAACACATTTCTGGGTTAATGATATTTTTCAACTTACTTTTTTACATGGACTAGATACATACTAGATTACGGTAAAAGAGGAATAATTTTCTTTTGATATGTGATTATTTAAAAAAAATGACGTCCAAATTTAGACTTTAATAACTCTTTTCAGTGTAATTGTGGTTTAGGCAAGTCTGGCACTGAGCCACTCAATTATTGTTAAATTTAACTTGTGTTAGGTGATTAGCATAAGTATTAAATGTTGTATATCTGTATATATTGTATCGTTATGTTACAGAACAATTATTTTAATTACTTATTAACATATTTATTATGAGGCTTATAATTTATTGTGTCAGTTTCTCCGGGAATTTTTGAGACAAACATAAATAACAAAAAATATGAAGACTCACCCAGTTAATACTGCTTCATCCATGATTTTAAACATGTGAGTGCATTCACATGCTCCGAATTAAGTGCCGCTCTATGTTTAGTAACAATGTTTCCTGCATCACTAAACACGAAAAACTTTTTTTCTGTCAAGCACTTCTCCACAATCGTTTAATTTAAATCCTAACATTTCACCAAGTTTACCTCTCGAATTCTCATATGACATAATGGAGTTTACACTTTACACAAACCACAGAAAATTGATTTTTTTTTTCTTTATCAAACTAAACACACAACCTACATATACCAACTCAGTACAGAAACTGCAACTGCAAAAGTACAGCGGTCGAAACAGAAGACTGGCCCCTGCTGTAATCGAATTACCAGATTTTAAAAAGAGAAGAAGGTAGTTATGCTCTCACTTGCACACAGTGTAGACATGGCTATTTTGAAATGGATGAGGGAGACGAAGCCCAGAAAAGTATATATTTCATATGCTAGGAAGATGAGCTGACAACAAGTTGAAAGTTTTCTTGGAAAACCATAAAACTTAATAAGGGTTTCGCATTGTGTTTCAACTTTCAATAGAGGTAGACTAGGTCACTGTCCTCATATTTCCATCTCTTTCTGAAGTGTTTGTGCAAAGATTTTCCGTATGCTACCTGCTTTGCAATAAAAAATAACAGTATTATTGTGCTTTTTAAGTAAGCAATTTCCGAGAGAGGAATATAGATTAAATATTTTTGATCGATTAATCTTACAACGGAAATTGATCACTTAATGAATTAGATTAATCGATTAAATCCCACAACACTAGTTTTAAACCCATATAGCGACCGAACAATGAACAAATGCATCTGCTGACTGAATTCGGAACATGTGGACGGTACAGCGAAGGTAAACCAGTCATTTGGTTTGCTTTGTATGTGATCCATTGCTTGTCAGTACATCAAAGGAAATTGGTATTCGCTATGGATGGGATTTGTCACCTTTTCGTAGTTTGTTCTAGCAGCAGACCGCAGTGGTTAATATACCTAATTTCACCAACCAGTACTAGTATATCAAAACTGGAATGGATTGAAGAAGATGTCATCAACAAAGGGGACCGTATTTGCGCATGGATCAGCATGAGCCATGGCACTGGATGGCAAATTTTTGGGATTAGTACCATACTCAAGCTGTGAAAATTTGAGAAATGTTATATACATGTGCATTTATGACAAACATTTTACATTAATTTTTATATATCCGAACACTAGGTATTTTTATACTATTTGCGAACAGGATGTAATTAATTAACTAATTAATAAGAGGTAGTAAGGTTGTCTGATTATTATAATATACCAATCAAGGCTTTAATTCACATGTGTGTCACATATTAAAGCTTGTAAGTCACTTAATTTTACATGGCAGCTCATAACATCTCAAAGCAAAATAATACCTGTTCTATGCAAAAATTGGTAACTTATTGGTTAAATACCTGAAATGTTATTATTATTATTATTATTATTATTATTATCATCATCATCATCATCATCATCATCATCATCATCATCATCATCAGTTGAAATGAACTAGTACACAAGTTATATGTTTAAAATGACTGTCTGCAGCAGTTGTTAAATTATGAAGTTTTAAGTTATTAGTATTATTAAGTTCGGATACGAAAAGAATTGAGGCTGAATATAGAAAACAGTGAAAACTTAAAATAATTAGAAAAGAAACAAAAAGTGCTTATGTAGTAAGACACACAAAATCGAGTTGTTCAAAATGAAACTGAGGTATTCTTTCAAAAACTGATGTGAGTACATCGTCACTGTTATGTGATACATCTTCTAAACTAACAATAAGTACGATAATGAAAGTGAAATGAATGGCAGTATTGATCAGCACCCATGTAATCAAAATAATGACTGATGAGTATGGAAATGAAATAAATAAAATTAGATCCAGCATTCTGAGCAATAAATGAAGTAACTAGAGACTATTTCACCAGTCAAGGAGTGAAACAATAGGCCCCTCTAGAAGATTTCAGATCCAACAAAAAGCAGGGCGGTGATCACTGAATGTACTGTAATACATTACTGACATTTAAAGTTATATTTAATTTTATTTCTTTTGTATTATTTTCCCCTTTTTTACTAATTAATTCCATTTGAATATTGATTATTCGATTCTCTGTCTTAATTTTGACTAATTTTCATAATTCGTTATTTATGTAGAGGGGCAACATTTCTTTAGTTGCCTGAGGTGGCAAAAATTTTAAATACAGTCCCGCATCAACCTTATTGAATTATATCGGGACCAGGAAATTTTTGAAAAAATCATGGAACTCGGCTGTTTGGAAACTTCGAATAAATACATAAAACTTGTATACGAATCCTCTGTTGCCAGATATTGAAGTGTTAGTGCTAATCTTTCATGAACAGGTATTGCTTCTCACCAGTCTGTCTTTCTTGCAAAGTGTTAGCCTATTTTGCATAGTAACATTTCAAAGTCTGTTACTGAAATTCGACAGAAGTTTTAAAATTATCCCACTGAATTTAATGTAAGTAATTAAACAAGTCAATGCTTCTATTCTATACCAATTGCGACTTTTGTATAGTGGAATCTGTTACAATCACCCTTTATTCTTCAACTTTATTTTTGTTAGACAGCCCATAATAACTGCTGCACTTATTATAATAAATCGTCTACCATTATTGCGAATAACCAGCAAACACGAATGTTCCCTGACCATTTGCTGATTATTTGTATCTTGCTCCAAACAGTGAAAGTTCGCTTCATCACTTGTTCATTGTTCGTTCCCTATGTGTGTACGCACCTTTATTGATGTCACTAATGAGGCTCAGACCTGTCTTCTGACAGTTGATAAACAAACAAATGTAAAGTAAAATATTGATGTTTGCATTAAGGAACGCACTCGGGACAATTCTAAAGAGGCAGAAAGCTTCCATGAACAGTTCAATACTCGCAGTGCAGAATATGTGGAAGAAATCTTGTCACTTCACTTTGGTGGCATATTGCAGTTTGTGAAGGAAGGTGAAGTGCTGGTAGACAAGGGACAAGCAGATGAACTGAAGAATCATGAAAGTGAGTATCTTTGTTGCATATCATTTAATTTTGTTATTCCCACTTTAGATATTAGATACTTCCAACATGTTATGGCTGGTTCTACCGGTCATCAGTTTTGTTATGATCAGTTCTGACACCAAAATTATTGTGGCTCTACTTGGATAATCAGAGAGGTAATGGTTGAGCTATTATCTTAGATTGGTACTGCGTTTACAACACAGGATCTTATAAAGTACCTGACAATGGCGCTGTCGTCAACTCTCTTGAAACTCATTCTCGGAAGTCTTAGTGAATAACATGCAAAATTATGGTAAACAATCATGCAGGTCATACAAACGCTTCATAAGTTGATCTGGAGCTGTCGAGATTTCCTAGCACGAATCTGTTGACCACTGATGATGGGTCCTTCAACAAATTCCAACTTTTCCTCCTCTCGATGGATAAAATTGCTAGATTACAAAGCCTTGTGCTTGACATGGCTGTCCTGGTGTAAGTTTTTATTCGTCATGATGCAGAAAAATTCTTTTCTGCAGATGCAGTCATGATGGGACAGATCAGTAGGCCTATAATTTGTAAAACTTGGAGTAGTTCCTGGAATGCCAAACCCATGCTTATGTTCTCTAGTTTAGAATATAGGTCACACACATGTTTTGATTTTGTTTCATTTTGTAAAAATTTTGATGGTGAACTTGAAGCTATCTATGCCTCTCTCCAACATTTTTTTCCTTGGTTAAAGAAATGCAAAAATATAGTTCTCTTATCTGATTCCAAAGCTGCAATCCAGGAGTTAGTACAACTACTTTTGCTGTATCAAGAAAAATTAAGGAAATCCATTGTATGTTAAGGTACATTCAAAATTTAAATAATATCTTAGTTCTCCAATGAATCCCAACCCATTGTTGAATATATGGTAATGAGAAATCTGATATGTTGGCCAAGAAAGGAACTAGAAAAAACGTAAAAAAGAACTACAGTTTTCATATGAGTCCATAAAACGAGTTATCAAAAGGAAAACTACCAGCAATTACCACACTAATTCTCCAAGTGAACATCAAAATTAAAGATGGAATAATTTACTACAAGATTTAAAATCCATTCCTGATCTACCACGAAAATCTACTGTGGCTATGTTCAGACTGATTACTAGTCACGACTGTCTTACAAAACATCTACATCGAATCAGCTTATTGGACTCTGCTAAATGTTTATTGTGCAATAAAGAAGATGCCATGGACATGGAATATCTAAAAAATCTGTGAATATGTGGAAAATTTTATGGACCTTACATCTAAATATTGGGAAGAAAGAAGGAGAATGACTTCACCGTTAAATATTGAGCATTAGACACACACACACTTTTTACATCCTTTTCTAAAATGTCTGTAACTTTCTCTTACCATACACTGGTTTACTGGCAGATATGTTATCATTCCTGGCCTTTGAATAATTATTTAACAGTATGTTCGTAATGACTGAAAGTATTTTGTCAGCAAGTTCAATATATTCCATACCACATGGGCATACATCATTTACAAAACCAGCATCACCACACAAAACTGTTTTGCAGAGTAACATCAACAGTTTTTTCTGATTTCCACATTTTACAAATTGTTCTTCATTTGTACCTCTTGAAATCAATGCATTTACAATGCAGAATGCAATTTTTGCAACGTAAATTACAAAATCTGAAGGAAGAGTAAGTCCTCCTCGGTTCAAATTGTCAAAATAAATATCTTGATTGCTGATTTCTTTCCCTACCAAGTAATCAATACAAAGTGGACACTGTAACCTTGAAGATACCTTGAAAGAGGCATAACCTGATATGTACAAAAGGCTGGAGGTATCAGCTTCAAAGGTAAAAGTATCGGGATCTTGGATGACTCTAAAAAATGGAGCTACATCTACAGTTTCATTCCTTTCTAGGTCTATATTTTCTGCTGCTTCAGATGTTTGTGAGGACCATTTTAGAATTCCATACTTGGCTGATTTTATACCTAAAAGAGATTTCATTCTGAGTTTTTTTTTCTGCCTCTAAGACCTGTACAAAGGAAACATTGTAGTTACCACCTGATAACTGCCTATAGCAACTGAAGCATTACTCGAGATTGTCGGTTTGTAACTTTCCTGGCAGTACAAATTCCACATTAAGAGTTTGCAAACTGTATTGTATAAATTAATTAACACAGAGGTACTCTGAAACAAAGCCCTGAAAGTATCAGGAGTTAAAAGCACTCCCATTTTTGCAACCATTGTAAAAATTGTCTTAAAAATTTAAGGTGGGCATCTCCAACACTATTAAAGGGATTCGCCAATTCATTTCTTTTCATAGTACCCAACAGCTTGGATTTCACGTTTACAATATCCACCACTGCAGTATTATCAATACCAACTGACAAGTACCTGGACTTGACACAATATCAGACTGACTTTGAAATTCAGCGTTTAAAGCACTGTAAGTAGACTCATGGAAAATATTGCAAACTAATGAAACTTTCTGTCTTTCTAAGTTGCTTGGGTACAGAGATTTATGATTTAATTTATGAGCAGGTTTCAAGAGAGGACTAACATTATTACCACAGTGATACAGTTGCTTAAGGTCTGAAAATTTTGCAGTCAAAAGCGTGTCTGTGTCTTCAAAATCTGGAAAAATCAATGTTTGAGAAGCATCTTTCTGATTAATCCAGCAGTTTCTAATGTTCTTAAAAATATGAACAAGTCGTATGTAAAAAATGTCTTATATGATGGATCAATGTCATTTGAAACATACCCTTCATTTGAACCCTGAAGTAGTACCATCATATTTCTGTTTACTCTGTGATTGTCTGAAACACCAGAAAGTATATGGCACCCACACTTTCTTAATAAATCAATTACAACATTTATCATATCATATAAATCTTTGCCTGTCAAATTCTTTACTGGGTAAAGAGCAACAATTTCCCTGAAGTTACCAAATAGAGAAGAAACAAAAAATGCCTGGACAGTTTTAGCTTCAGTATTTTGCTGGTTATCATCATATCCGAACAGTTGCCCTGATTTATAATCAATTTGTGGTTTGATATGCATTTCATCAATTTGTAAACTAACTAAACATTCTCTCTCTGTCAAGTTATTTATGGCATTTTTAAGAAAATGTTAATTGTTTGTCATTTAATTTGGCGACACTGAAAACAAAGAAGTCAAATGTTGCAAGTATTTCATATGTGGTAAAACAATCCAAGATGTTTCTCGGATTGCCGCATAACAACTTGGAGAGTGCATATACAACATAAAAGCCTATAAAATATAATCAGTTGAATAATGTTTAGCTTTGCTACAAATTAAATTTAAATGTTCAATTGCAAATTTAATTTGCCTTTCAATGTTCGGTTGTATATCACTGGACTCTCCCAATAATAAAAGAAGAGAATTTAATTTGTACGTAATAACTGATAGCATAGATTGGATACTTTGAGCAGTTACTCAGTCTTTCTCAACAGACTCATATTTCTTCAAACTTTGTTCTAACTGAGACCAGCGGGTGAGTTTCATATTTCCTGTTAATATGTCAAACAGTTCGCTTCTAGCTACTATGTTCTGATTGACACAAACCTCACAATTCATATCATTATTTATTTTAACACTAACTATTATCTGTGGTATGGTTTGGAAAGTGCACTGATAAAGTATTACGTAATAAATATTATAATAAATAAACCAACCCTTTAGCAACCGTGACTTTCCACTAACATTGTCAGTAAACGTAGAGAAGTCCTTAATAATGTCTTTTTCAAGAAAACCTTTTTCTTTTTCAGCATGTGCTTCAGTCTGTCTGGCTCTTCGTTCTTCAGGGTCCCTCAGCTTCTCTGTTTCTGGGGTTGACAAATAAGCTGGCTAATCAGGAAAAATTGTAGGGAGTGCTCCTGTTACTAACTTCAACCCATCTATAGGACGTTCCTTCCACTCTCCCGATGAATCCTTGTATTTTTCCACTTTTATTACATCTTGTTCATGAAAATGGTGTATGCAAACCACAGCCCACTTTGAAGGTTGCCAGTGCTTGCGTGGTATTTTTCTTATCCAGGCTTGGCGAAGTTTCTCTTCATTTGGGAATCTGAATACTGGAACATAACCTCCTTTGCTCGAATAATTTGAAGTGCAGTTAGGAACACAACATTTATCTGGCATTGTAATTAATGCATTCCTGAAAAAAAAAAATTGAATAGTAAAGCAAAACGAGCCAATAGGTAATATTATATTAATAAAACAGAAAACATATGCATAATACATAGGATTTGACTTTAAGAATGTTTGTTATTGTTTTTTGCCTGTTTTATTTCTGTTTTAAAATTATGTTTTTACCTACCTTATATAAATATGTATATATTGTTACTATTTCTTCTGCAGGTTCATTGGTTTAAAGGCGAAACACACATAAAAAACTCACCATAAATTGCAAATACTCTTAAATAAGTGTAAACAAAGATTAAACCTCATATGCCATGTGAGTTGGTCGATGCCCGATGTACATGTTGCCAAGTTTCAGTGTTCCGACCTTCTACTAAAGTCGACCGTGCTTTTACCCTAAATCATGTAATAAATAAGGACAACATACAAAACTATACCAAATTTCTAGGACTTTTTATAGACTCCAGTTTAACATGGGAAAAACATATCGAATATATATGCACAAAATTATCAAGAGTTATATATTTATTAAAGAAATTAGTGACTTGTGTTTCTCAAAATTATTTAAGATGTGCCTACTTTTCGTTCTTTCAGTCGATAATTAGGTATGCCTTAATTTTCTGGGGAAATGGTAGCAAAATTGAGAGTGTCTTGATTTTGCAAAAGAAAGCCATTAGAATTCTATGTCAATCAAACTATCTTGAATATTGTCGACCTCTTTTCAAACAATCACAGATATTAACTGTCATAAATTTATATATATATATACGACCTAGTCCTTTACATTCGACAAAATATAGACAATTACTCATTAATAGCTAATATACATGATCATGAAATTAGAAATAGTGAACAAATTAATATTCCATACTGTAGATTACATAAAATTAGTACAAATTTTTCTGTCCTGGGGATGAAATTATATAATAAGCTTCCCAGTCAATATTATAAGTTACCAACCAATAGTTTCAAAGCTAGATTTTATAATTGGCTTTTAATTAATCCGGGGTTTTCCCTCAACCCAATACAAGCAAATGCTGGGCCCTGGACTCATTTCACTGGCATAATCACCTTCATTTCATTTCAGATACTACATAACCTGAGATGTTGATACAGCATCATAAAATAACTCGATAAAAAAAAAGAAGTATTTTATGGATGGGGAGAATTTCTGAATAGCTACTGCAAAAAGAAAGCCCTTTCGCCTAGAGGTCCATTGCAATCTACAATGTAAAATAAGATACTGTACTAAAAATATGATCCTGATTATCATCAAGCAGATGATATGAAAGCTATATAGTGAGTTTCTATTTTATTTGTCAAATTTATTTTATCTTCAATTTTATTTATCGCATTTTAATTTCAAATGCTATTAAACATCCAAATTAGTCTGTAATAATCGTTTTCTAACATTATTTTAATTATATTTCAAGCCACTGAAAAGAAATCAGAAGAAGAACAATGCGAAAGAGTTGAAAATCTTCAACCGCTTTATATGATGACATTATATTTCAAGTCCCTTGCTGTGATGTCGTGGTCTCAGACTTCCTGCCTAAGACTCACGCTACGGAATGCGTGCTGGTTCGAGTCCTCATGGGGGAAGAAATTTTCTCATGAAATTTCAGCCAGTGTATGGGAACGGTGCCCACCCAGCATCGTGATGCACTCGGGGAGCTACGATAGGTTGCGAAAGCCAGCTATAATGGTTGGGTGCTAACCACACAGTACCTCCATTCTGGTTGGATGATCGTCCACCTCTACTTCGACATGTGGACGTGAGGTCAGCAGCCGGCTGGTCGGTCTGGGCCCTTCATGGGCTGTAGCGCCAAGGATTATTATATTTCAAAACGGCAACATTCAATGACTTTCAAATAAAGAAGCAGTTCTGCAGTCCTGCAGTACAAGACCAATGAAAGGAAAACGAGAATTATATTTTGAAATTATATATAAAATGGTCAAAAGCAAATTAAATGTCTGAGGTAGAAGTGGTGTTTCACTATAATGCACACTGTATCCCATGTATCTCGAAGTTTCCTATTTGGACCTTAATCGTTCTTATTTTGGAAGTTTACACATTGTTTGTTTATATTGCATTTTCCATTGTTGCCATCCAAATTTAGAACAAAATGGCATTGTATAATTAATAAGAAATTATCGTTCTTTACATTCCACTACGTCAATTTCTATTAAATACACAGATAACTAAGTACTAAGTGCTTAAACTTTAAAATTCGTTTTTCTCGAAACATTCTAAAATGGACCTTGATCGTTATTCCAGTGTACCCTTCAAATGTTAACAGAAAATGAGAGAATTTAAATTCTGATGATAAGATTTGGTGACAGAAAGCATAGACCTATACAACAAGAGGTATGCCACCTATTTCTGAATGCTCTCATTTTTCCTGATGAGTGATGACTGGAACTTGAGAGCTCAAAATTTAGTAAACATAGCCAGTCCTAATGACTGTATATTTTGCAAAATGTTCTAAAAGGTTAAAAGTTTATACCTTCTTTCCAGAAAAAGCATTGGCAGTCTTTCTCTGCGGGATGGAAACGATCTTTGGAGGAGTTGAATCGAGAGATCCTGTCTTCATTTCCCAATTTGGTGACTGGTTCCTCACTTCTGCAGTTGGCTCTCACCCAGTTGGTACAATACTATCACCGTTTCCAAAAATTATTAACACCAAATGCTCGTGCGCAGCTGACGAATATTCATCACATCAAGGTGGAGCTAAAGAAATACAAGACAAATTTCTGAAGATATATTATGGCTGCTGTGATAGGTAAATGAGGGAACAGTTTGATGAATAGCTTAATATATTTAAGTTATGAATATTTGACTTTTTAAAATTAATATATTTAAATATTTGTTAGATCTGAATGGTGGGAGAATTGTGTATATATAATCACTTTTTAATTAATCATATATGAACAATTAATGTGTTGATATAATTTTTGTTTTAGTGTTTGAATGCTAGATACTCATTCACAGTAATGTGGTTCAGGTGTTATTTATGAATTATTTACAAAAATGTGAACAAGATTTAAAATTGGAATCATATCATAGTTGAGCATTGTTCTCAAATCACGTGTGACAATCATACTGCTTTTGTGGTGCTTCAGTTTGTGGAAGTTGTACCATTTAGTGTCTGCAATGTTTGAACATAAGAGAGACAATAAGACATTAAGAATTTCGCCTTATTTCATATGAAAAACTAATCGCAAGATCTGTGCTAAAATGCTTAAGCTGTTAAAACATGAATGGGTGGAAGGAGAGAACAGAGAATATTTTTTTAACAAGATGGAACAAACACGACAGCCTCCTCCTGCAGAGCAAACATTGGCAAATATCGAACTTCGTTGTACTTGACAAACTTGAACCGAACATAGTGCCTGTAATGCACAATGCTAATACCAACTGTATTAAATGAATGTAGTGTAGCAAGTTTTTAACAACATATACAGGATGTAAAAAAAAAGTTACAAACCTCGGTGGTAGGTAGATGAGTACCATGTGATCATATTTTGTTAAATAAACCCATGTCCAGAAACACTTTGTTTACATGCTAGCATCTCTGAAATGTGGAGGAAGACATAGGCAGTACAGATGACAAAAACTAGGAAAGAAGTTGAAAATATAATTGAAATACTGTAAGTAAACATTATTTACAGAAGATGCTCCAAATGGCTGCCACCAACTTCGATACATTTTGTGCATCGCCTAGTTATGTCATGTCGAACTCTTGGAAATATCCTTAGCATATCTCGGATGACTCCAGCTGCTACCTGAATTCGTGCCACAAGATCTTGTTGTGTCTCCATGGGAGTCTCGTACGCCAGGGTTTTCATGTACAAAGAAATCCAATGGTGTCAGGTCAGGTGAGTGAGGGGGCCAGACTATTGAGCATGGGTCTCTGGACATGGGTGCAATTTCAATTTCAATTGTCTTTTTTACTGTACTTCTTTCCTAGTTTTTGTGATCCTTACTGCCTATATTCTCTTCCACATTTCAGAGATGCTAGCATGTAAACAAAGTGTTTCCGGACATGAATTTATTAACAAAATATGATCACGTACGCATCTACCTACCACCGAGCCTTGTAGCATATATTTTTTTACACCCAGTATAGTGGAGGAGTATACGTTCATATATCCTAGTCCGTAAAATTTTAAATGAAGGAATAGCATGACTACTGAGCATGTACAGCTTATGAGTGAGAGGTGTTTTGTCTGAATCTGTGGCAGAGAGCCTGTGTGAAGTCGCCATTTCAAGATGTAAGATGTAACAGACACTTATCTCTTTTCTTCTCTGTAACTTGTCTCAGGTCGGTTTTACAACAATTGTCCTAATAAACTTTTTTGTTCCTACTAAGATAAAGAATAAAAAGAGTAAGGATATATTTTTTATACCTTTCATAATTTCTGCGATATTGCTGAATATGTGGAAACTAATTTAATTATCATTATCATCATCATCCTCGTCGTCATCATCATTTTCAGGGATTAAGCCTTGCAAGGCCAGTTCCAAATTTCATGAATTAGAATTGTTGTACCCACCTCTTCTTCAGTCGGCCAACATATCTTCTATCCTTATAAGTTAATGTTAATTTCATAATGCGGTGTTCCTGTATCTGACCTCCATATTCCTTCCGGCATTTCTGTATTGGTGTATATTTTTTTTTGTTGATTTGCAGATATTGAGTTCTCTCCTGATATTCTTGTTCCTGTTCTTGTCTAGTAGAGTATATCCAGCAACATTTCTTAAAAATCTAATTTCTTCGGCCTGAGTTTTTCTTTCCTTATTCTTGCTTAATTCCATAATTCTGAACTTCATTTTAACTGCCATTAGTTCATACAGTTTTAGTTTAGTTTCCTTTCCAGTATTCTTACGTTATCTTTTTATTGTGCCGCACACATAATTAAATGTAATTTCTCGAATACCCCACACACTTTTCTTTCCGAAATATACAAGTAAAAAATACGGGTACATGGCTTATTCTAAGTAAAGTTATCAACATTGCCCAATTTTCCTCCTGCAGAACTCCTAAGGTGATAGTACATACCACTAACTTTCCACGTGAGTATGTCAATATTGTTAACATTGTTAATTGGCATTTGAATTAGCAGTACATGTGTCAGAATCAAGTTCAAGTGTGATAAATGTATAATTTGTGCGTCTTATATTTTCAATTCTCAAAATCAGTACCATCTTAACCAAACTCTTCAACCAGATCATAGAAGGTGATACTATTCCACCAGAATGGACCTTATCATATATAAATGCAATATGCAAAGAGGAACCCAATGAATTATCTAGGTATCAATGTCTTGGCATCAGTGAGTAGGATACTCAGTAAAATAATCAAGATACGATTGGAGTCTTTAATACAAAATAAGATATCCGAAGAGCACGCTGGATTTATAACAGACAAATCCTGTGTAGACCATATATTTACAATTAGACAAATGATGGAAAGAATGTTAACCAAAGCAAAAGAGATGCATTATATCTTCATTGATCTAGAAAAGGCATATGACACAGTACCAGTTAATCGACTTTGGACTGCCCTACAAAATACTGGAGTCCCAAATCCTCTCATAGACCTCATAAGGAGAATGTATAAGTGTATAGCATGTGTCAAAATGGGGGGAAAATCTATCAGCAGAATTTTGTACTACAAAAGGCTTGAGGCAAAGGCGTGGAATGTTACCAACTTTATTTAAAATCTTCCTAGAGAATGCCTCGAAGAAATGGAATGACTCATGCAGAGGTATGGGCATAAAATTAATAACCATATGTTGCATACCTTGCTATTTGCCGACGACCAGGTAATAGTAGGACAAGATCAGTAAGATACTGAGTATATGTTCCGCAAGCTTGTAAGTGAGTATAGTCTACACGGATTGAAAGTGAATTTTATGAAGACAGAATATATGGTTGTTGGAGGGAAAGGAGAGGACTTGGTTGTAAATGGTGTAACAATTAAGAAGTCAGCCAGTTTAAATATTCAGGATCAGTTATAGATAGTTCTGGTACTTGTGAAAAGGACAATAACTAGAAAAGAGAAAAATAACTAGATCCTTGAATGGTATCCTTTGGAACAGAGAAATGACAAAAGCAACTAAAAAATGTATCTTGAAAACAGCGGTAGAGAGTGTCCTTATGTGAATCTCTTTTTTTTTTTAAAGGGCATCAGTCACCTAATGTAAATATTAAGAAAACAGCAAAAAACTATATTAACTGAAACAGATGTTTATAAAATATGTGTTTTATTATTTTTCCGTTTCATCATCATGTACCTTACATTTTAGGGATAATTTGTATTGTTGCATTAATTATTTATCTTTTTATTGATTTTAAAATTTTTGAAAATGATGCCCTTTCAACACAAATTGAAGATTTAATGCATGAAACAATTAAATTTTTAACATTAGAGGAGAAAAATTTGCTCCGGCGCTGGGAATCTAACCCAAGTCCTTGGTTCTATGTACCAAGCGCTGTAACCATTGAACTATGCCGTAGTTCGACCCGGGTTCGATCCTCGGTGCCGGAGCGAATTTTTCTCCTCTAATATTAATTGTTACCATAACAGACGTATTCTGCAGGACTAAAAAAATTATCTTCACTTAAATTAAATATTATTTTTATTGAATGAACAGTGAAGTTATTTATTGCAATAAAGCTAAATCAAACACTAAACTTGTGAAAAATGATATACAATAGTATAGTATAAAATACAAAATTGGTTTCCTTGTGAAAATGAACACACTATATCAGGCTAGTCGTCATCTTGTCTAAGAACTGCTGTTGTCATTGGCCAGTTCAAAATATCATTATAAAGTTCAGCCTTTTCCTCTGGTACAAAGTCTTTGAATCTTAAAAAATCACTCATTTTACTTGATTTAATAGAGACTTTCTTTGCTAGATATGCCTTTCTTTGTGCGGATTGGATCACTTGATGCCGCTGGGGTGCCATCTGAAAAGTATGAATGTTGAGGCCATTGATAGTAGTGTAATCTGTGACATAACCCATTTAGTCCTTTTCAAAAATGAAGTGACTCTATTCAGAGATGGAAAAGAACACCCGTTCTTTCTTTGACTTATGCTCGCTTTTAATCAAAACTGGTATCTTCTTGTAGTAATCCTTCCACCACTGCTTGTAATCACAGATCTCTGATGCTTCTACTTCCTTAACAGTAAATTTCCTGGTTTAGCACTAAGAATGATGTGTTCAACTACATCATGAATAGTGTATATCCTATCATGTCTCCATAGTCTACGTCACAGGGCAGAAAACTGTGCCCCCTGACAGAAAAAACTGTTTTATTTTGATTAATTGTCCCGAATCTGTGAGAGATAAAAGGTATCTACAGAGTCTGGTTTTTGTTTTGAGCTGAGCAATTGTCTGCCTGAGTTCAGTGATGTTTATTCTCCTTTAGGTAGTCACTCAAAAAACTACAAACTTCGTAAGGGCTTTTATGTCCATAGCCTTCATGATACACATAAAGAGTGTTTGTCTTTTTCTTTATGTTGGTTATGCAAAAATCATTAACCGTCAATTGTCTGCGATAAAACAGTTATTGTACCGGTACTTTGGGAAGAGAAACATTCTGCATAAAGTCAAATGCTAATGATAAAACATGTATTTCATTTTGACCTTCTTTTGAACTTTAATATTGTAGAGCATTGTAAAATGTCTTGCTCTTTCTCCTATGAACCATCAACTCGGCCACTGCTGTACGTTTTGCTGCTTTGTTGAGATGAGAAGATTTTATTTTTAAGTTTAGCTTCTCACATATACAGCATGTATCCACTTGTGGCCTCCCAAATCTGTAGTTGAAGTGTTTTCTGAAATAGTCCCAGTATTTCCAGTAAGAACATTTAACATCAGGATGATTTTGTACAAAACACTTCCACATCAGAGTAATATTGAAATCAGCATTTAAGTAGTAGATTTTTTTCCCTGAATAATGAGACTCTATAACTTGTAATGATTCAGTATGTTCTCGAATCATCATTTCAATATCATGTGGTGTGGAATTGGAAACACCTCTACCGCAGTGTTTTTCCTACTATTTTCAAATCACGAACCCTTTGTACTCATTTTACACTAATCGTAAAAACCGATAACATTGCATCAAAACACACCTCGTTCCGATGAGTTCCAATTTGTAAATGATACTTGAAAGAGGCTGAATTTAATCTACTTTACTCCGATCTTGGGCACCTCTGTTTCACTTCTTGCACATCAATAAGCCCCTGAAGATTTAAATCTTGTTGATCCTTTGTGAGCAACTAGTACCATCTTCAGTTTTAGGAACTCACAGAAAAAATAAAATGCTACTCAGCTGCCATATGGTGACATCTTCTGTGTTGAAACGGCATGAGTCAGTGACTGATGCCTTTTCAAAACCAATCTCAGTCTTTGTGTGCAAGTATTTTACCTTTAAAACCGACTATATGATGCCTTTTCAACACAAATGAATGAGTCTATGTCTGAAGATACCAACATAACAAAAAAGTAAAAATGGGAAAATTAGTGACTGATGCCCTTTCAAAACAAATAGGTTCATATATGGGTCAGAGTGTTGGACTTGGAATGACAGATGGAGGAAAAAGTTAGAGAGCACTGAGATGGATGGGTTACGTCGAAGTATGAGAGTGTCTCGGTTGAAGCATGTAAGAAATGATTTTATTAGAGCAGAGATGGAAGCAGAAGAAATTGTAGTAAACAGGAATGAAAAATGGATACTGCAGTGGTATGGACATGTACAAAGAATGGAGGAGGAGAGATGGCCCAGACGAATAATTCATTGGTCCCCCACAAGGACAGAAGGAAAAGAAGAAGGACTCGTTTAAGTTGGTGTGGTAGTGTGGAAAAAGTTATGATTAAATTCAACTTAGAAGATGGACAGTGGAATGATAGATCCTTACGGTGGACAGGAATTAGAAGCAACCGCTGAAAAGTGGATAGCTGAATTAAGAAGAAAATCAGTACCACTAAAGTATGAGATTGTGATCCTTTACTTACAGCAGAAATCTTAAAATGATCAAAGATGCGGAGGAACATGGAAATCGTAATGCATGCTAATAATGTTTCAGGATATCATGTAAAAGGCCAATTGAGACGACAGCTGACATGTGTACAGTGTGTGTGCATAAGATGGGTTTGAAATGCGTCTTATTCCAGTATAAAATGTACTTATTTATTTATTAACTGAACTATATTTGTGTTTTAATTTGTCGTGAATATATTTTTTCTGAAGTTTCATTTTTGTAATTTTGTTTGTTTTATTTATATTTTTTGCCTTTCAAAAGTGGGGTGTGCAGCTTATGCGAGGACTTGAAGTATTCGAGAAAATACGATAAATGTATTTATAATGTCTTCCTTGTATGGTTCTTATGGTGGTGAAAATGACACCTTTATCTTACAGTACAATTATTTAGTCCTGACAGTCATCAGCAGTGTGTGCCTGGGTCAGGCGAGTCCATTTAGTTATGCCAAGGGGTGTTTGGGTTAGTCGCTTGCGGTAGAGTTGTATGTTTCTAGTACAGTTAAGCTGTACTGCATTCCTTTACTGACCGCTTACTCTTATCTCTACTCCAGAGCTCTCCCCACTACTCATATTACTTCCCCTCTTTCACGTCGTCGAGCTGTCAGGACTAAATAATCGGTCTGTACATCTTTTCTTCTTTCTCACTCTTTTTAATCTGTCGTCAATTAAATTTTTACAAATTTATTATTATTATTATTATTATTATTATTATTATTATTATTATTATTATTATTATCACTACTATTAAATGTTGCGTTATACAGTTTTGTTTTATTATAATCCATAATGTGGTTTTATTAAAATTATCAAAAGCTTCTTTAAAATTCATAAAAAGCGTACATGTTATGTATGACTTGAGGCTTTCCCGGCGTTTGATATAGAATAACTCTTCTTGGGTTCTCAGCCAGGTGAGTTGGAGATTAGCTTCCAAGCTTTCGACGGCTAGCTCTGCCATCTTCTTCAGGGATGAAGTGATGTGGGACCACATCTAGCCGGTATATATGCAAAAGTAGGGCTTCCCGCTGCGGGCCAATCTGGAGCTAGTTCCTAGTCCCGACCGCCAGGCGCATTCTGGTTGGTGGATGCGGCAGCCAATCAGGAGCTACTTGCTGGTCCCGACTGTCTGCCATGTGCTGGTGGTCTAAGTGTATTGATGGCAGGTTTCCATGCTGTACTCAGCTGTAGACCCCCATCTCTGTTGAAATTATTGCCATCTAGCTGGATTTCGATGGCTTCCTTGATGACTAAGTCCCAGTAACCTGATGTCTTGTCCAAGATGGTGGTGGCGCCGAAATCTATCTTGTGACCAGTTTCTAGGCTGTGTTGGACTACTGCAGACTTATCAGGATAATATAGTCTTATGCTGCGTTGATATTCCTTGCAGCGTTCCATAATAGTTCGTCCCGTCTGCCCGATGTAGCATTTCCCACACTCACAAGGTATTCTGTAGACACCAGGTGTCCTGAGACCAAGGTCGTCCTTAACTGGTCTCAGCAAGTTCTGGATCTTTGTGGGCGGCTTATGGATGGTTTTAATCCCATGTTTTCTTAGCATTCTGCTAATTTTGCCCGAGATGGAGCCGTAGAACAGGATGTATGCCATGCCTTTTGTCTCATCTTGTTCCTCGGCAGGTGGTTTGTCCGAAAAGGCCCTTCTGAGGGCCAAGCCGATTTCCCTGTTGCCGAAGTTGTTCTGTTGGAACGTCTTACATAGGTGACAGATCTCAGAAGGGAGACTCTCTTTGTCCGAAATCCCTCTCGCCCTGTGTAGAAGAGTCGACAGGACCGTTCGTTTCTGTGCCGGATGGTGGTGGCTGCGTCCATTCAGATATAGATCGGTATGAGTCGGTTTCCTGTATATTCTGTGACGATTCTTCCCAGTTCTTTTTATTTTTGTTGAAGTTATTGCATCCTTAGCTTACTAACCCATGTTGGCCTTCACTTTCACGCCTTCTGTCGAAAATTATTAGTCATTTTTAAGACCAGTAAAATATATTTAGTAACAATTTGTATCACCATGGTAGATGCCCTTGATTTGGGACAATGCTCAGCTATTATCTATGCCTGTGTGTGTGTGTGTGTGTGTGTGTGTGTGTGTGTGTGTGCGTGCGTGCGTGCGTGCGTGCGCGCGTGCGCGCGTGCGCGCGAGTGTGCATGCATTTCAAAATTTTAACAGAGCTGCTGCTGTTTCAACAAAGCTAAAATGCAGTACTTAAGGAGTTAGGTACAGCTTACAGGAGTAAAAATGTTTGGAAATATTAATTTTTTTTCCTCCGTTACTGTATCTTGTACAATAATGAAAATTGGTATATGTAAAACACTGTCCTTCTGCTATATGAAAAAAAAAATATTTTTACGATTTAAAAAAATTATTTTTTTTTTCCCTTCAAAATTCAAAATGGTGGCAGTTCACTGTACAGTGATGAAGCATTTTCCTCATAACTCATAAACTTGTTAACTTTTTCACGTTCTCTCCCTTTTATTTTATTGCTGAAACTCATGTTTACAATATCATCCTCTTTCAACTACATTCCTTAATAAATAATATTTTTTTTTTATTTTGTGTTAGAAGAAAATACTGATATTTGACCATATTTTAAATGAATTTATTTTTTATCACACAATCTCTCAAAGGTAGAGAAGTGATTCTGCATCATATTATAGATATGACATGCATAAATACATACAACATATTTCATCACAGAATGTTGGATAGTTTTTGAGTTATGAGGGAAACGCTTCATCATTGCACAGTGAACGCCACCATTTTGAATTTTGAAGAAAAAAAAATGTAAATATTTTTTTTTTAAATTGTAAAAGTATTTTTTTCATATAGCAGAAAGACAGTGCTTTACATATACTAATTTTCATTATTGTACAAGATACAGTAATGGAGGAAAAACATGTTAAATATTTAAAAAATTTTATTGCTGTAAGCTGTACCTAACCCCTTAACCAAAGAAGTGAGCTGGAAGTATCCCTCAGTGCACAGATGCATAATATTAATAAAGAATGACTGGTAGAATGCTAGTGTAATTAGGTAAACTTTCCAGTTTAAATAATTTTACATGCAGTGTAAAAATGAAATATGAACATGAACAAACAAATAAAGAAACCTCAATAAAAAGTAGTTTACATTTTCTTCCAAGTTTTCATGTAAAATTTCATCCTCAGGTCTAGGAGAGATGGCGGTGCGTAATTTGTAATCACTAAATTGTGCACCAATATACCTGGGTTAAATCCCATATCTCTCCATAGTGCATATGTCACTATTGATAGTAATTCATCCGTAGGATGGTTAAGACTGGCAGTCCCCTTGATGCTATTCGATAGGAGTGGGCACCGGGTTTCCCCTTCTCCTTTCCTCACCATCATCATCATCACCATCACCCATACCCTACACTACACTTACACATACACTCACTGTAGTATACAACATAACTCTTCACAGATACACATCATGCACAACGTGGCCCACCAGAGTGGTGTGCAACTTGAAAATGGGTCACAGTCCTGCCATCTATCCGCAATATGCTGAACGCTAGTCACGCTAGTGAAGTGGGTAGGCATTAGATACACATACATTTTCTGAAAATGTTGTATACATTGTGTGTATGTGTGTGTCTAATGCCTACCCTCTTCACTTAATGTGATTCGGGTTTCAGATACTGCGGATAGATGGCAGGACTGTGACCCATTTTTTTCAAGTTGTACACCACTTCAGCAGACCACGTTATGCATGAAGTGTATCTGTGAAGAGTTATGTCGTGTTCTTAGGTGAGTGTGTGTGTAAGTGTTCGTGTAAGTGTGTTGTAGAGAATGGGTGAGGAAGGGAGAAGGGGAAACCTTGTGCTGGCTTGTAGCCTACTTCTGTCGAATAACACCAAGGGGGCTGCCAGGCTTAACGTCCCAATCCAATGGATGAATCACTATCAATGCATTGCAGAGAGATTTTGGATTTAACCCAAGCATGTTGGTGCTCAATGTAGTGATTAGTACACAGTATATTTTATTGTAACAAAGGGTTGGTTTTGTGTAGAATAAAAAATCATATCAGTACGGAAAAACGAATATAATGTCTAGTAGTTCAGTTGGGAATGGCTACAGACTCAATTGGGTCGTGAGTGGTGATGGGATTTTGCTCGTTGCCAAAACTTTCAGAATGGCCCCAAGATGTACTCAACCTCCTATCAAACTGAGTAACAGATCCTTCCTGGGGATAAAAGGCGGTTGGAGCGTGGTGCCAACCACACAACTTCGTTATAGTGCTGAAGTCATGAAGGCATGGAGCTTTAGCTCTATGCTCCCTCTAAGCTATTATCTTTTATATAAAGAAATGAATTGTTTATTTGAATATTCTGGTACACTATCTATTCACATGGAAGTAATAACTTGGACAAATTTTAATTTATTGTATTCATTACTCATATCTAACCTGGTCTTTATTTCACCGTCCTTAGCAACCTAGACAATTACTTCATTCACAGCAGTGAATGAAAAGTTTTTAAATCACTCTGTCCTTGACAACATTAGCACAGCAATAAAATCCATACATTCATTCATTTATAGACATCTCTGTAATTTTAAAATGGAGCTTTAACAAATTTTCAAGTTGGTATGTTCACAGATTCTCCCTACAACAAATAAATGCACTACAAGTGATAAACAAGTGCTAGGACGTTAATATCAGTTGTGTGCAGACTTGCAGGATGTCGATAAATAAACTGGAGTGAAGTTAACTTCTTCACAAACAACACATTACAAAGAAAAGGGCTACAATTTAAAATTAAACTTAGACACTAGTAATGGATAAAACCTGTGGTCTTCAGGTAAAGGGAAATATGTCAAAATTTGGCCAAAAATGAGTTATATATACTGTTATAATCCTGAAAGCGCGTTCTTTAGTTGGGTAAAGGGAAACAAGAGATATCTCTATTAGAAATTGTTAAATCCACGTGTATAAAAGGACACAGAACTTTAATGTAATAATTTGGTTCGGGTAAAAGGAAATATGTAAACTTATTTCCTTAAGCACAGTTTGGTGGCATTAAATTGTAATTTCTAAAATAGAGCTCATAAGTATGTTGTGTTGGCACTTCCTAAATAGTAGTAAAATTTTTATGAGTTGTGAATTAAGATTTCGCAAAGGAGTAATATCACAGCACTCTGTTCTATGCGTCTTGCCAATTCTTCATCAAGAGGTAAGTGATAGTATACCTATTGTA
This sequence comes from Periplaneta americana, assembly GCF_040183065.1. Classification (NCBI taxonomy): domain Eukaryota; kingdom Metazoa; phylum Arthropoda; class Insecta; order Blattodea; family Blattidae; genus Periplaneta; species Periplaneta americana. Next base: position 61,060,265 of record NC_091124.1, on the reverse strand, counting down.
AGCAATATTGAACTGAAATAAATGAGAAAATATAGATTTTAAAATCAGATCAAGCTCGGACAGAAAAAAGAAAGAAAATAAGTGGAATGTCCATCGATCATCCACATGATTGGATGCAACTTGTCAGAGGAACAGGGAGAAAGAAACCAATAATTAAAGTGATAAAAATGAAGCAAATTTTTACCAGTGTTCTGATTTCTTCAATGATGCCTTGCAAATGAAGAAGAAGAAGAATGGTAACGGCGAAAAGTTTATGTGGAAAAATGTGAAATGGCTTCGATTTATTCAAGAAAATGGGATTATGATGTATAGAGAGTCTTTGGACGCAGCAGCACCTATCAAAATCATGACTTGGACAAAGAGGACAGGCAAGAAATTTATTTAATTCAATTGTATTCAGAACCATTAGCTGTTTTTTGCAGCTAGAATGACAAGTTGTTTCAAAGCCAATTATCAGAGAAGATGATAGGGAATCCCAACCTGAGACACCGTAAGATAAGCTGTCTAAGCACTCTAGTGCTGCTTTGCCGTGAGAAGCTGCATGTCTGCACATGTATTTCCACTGAGTGTTAATGTATGTTGTACGAATCTATTTGGCTAAAGTAAAGACACATTAACATACGTCATCGCATGATCAAGTCTTGTTTGTAACTCTTAAGACAGTTGTCCTTTCAAGGTGTCCATTTGCACATTATTGTCAGAAAGATTTCTGAGACCTTTTATTAGAGCAAGACTGGCTTAACGTCATCTTTGCTGGTTTCGTAACACTGTCATTAATTTGGGTGTGTTCGTTCACAGCTAAGTATTGCGTCACCCCAAGTTAGATAGTAGTCAGTCAGTAGTTGAACCATTGCTAGCAAGACATCATGAACTCGACAAGAAGGCTTTATCCTTCTGCGAGGAAGAAATTTAGATTTTGCGTCTGATGTCACCACGGCATCAGAAGAGGAAGACCCATCACCAATACCTAGAGGCAACAAGCCAACAATATTGTATCTGTTTGTATCCTTTAAAGTTCTTCCAACTTACAGTCTTAATAAACCTTGTTTTGTTGTGAACTAGACTTCAGTTACTAGAAGTGCAAATTTCTAATAATTTAATTTAACCACAAGTTATTTCCAAGTAGGAATCCTGTATGAAGTTCCTTGTAGTCCTACTGTTCTACAATAGTGGTGTGAGAATCCTGATAGTGTAACATAATAGAATAATAAGGAGCTGATGAACGTAAATAATTCTCAACTCGAACCCATCTGCCATCCTTGTGGAATAATAGACAAGGAGAGCACGACAAATTTGGTTTTCAGAAGTGGAATATAAACTGCTTTTTTCTTGGAGATAAATACATGATTTTTCCGAGGTCCTCCCAAGCACATGAGTTATTCGTAAGTTATAAAGATTCTATACATTTAAAGTAAGGTAATGAAAATATTTTTAATTTAATAAGGAATAGGAAGAGTTGGATGTCTCTCAACGAAAAGTTTAGTTTTCTAGACATGTGGGGTTTCTCGATATTTCGGTTCAATTTATCCATGCTAGTATACTATATCACGCATTTGGTTTAAGCTCAGACAAACGATAGATCTTAACGAACATGTTGGAGCAATGATAAATTATAAAAGAAGCAGTGATGCTATATCAGAGAGAATTAAACTATGCATTGTCATTGAGGTCTTTGCCACATCAAAAATTTTAATTGTTAAAAGTACCACATTCCCCCATAAGGATATACATAAATATTTTGGGCTTCTCCAGATGGATTGACACATTACCAGATAGATCACATCTTGATAGATAAAAGAAGACATACTAGTATAGTAGACATTCGAACCTTCAGGGGGGCAGACTGTAATTCTGACCATTATTTGGTAATTGGAGAACTAAGAGAAAGACTATCAGTAGCCAAGCAAGTAGAGCAACAAGTTAATATTAGAAGATTCAATATTCCGAAATTAAAGGACGAGGAAACTAAGCAACATTATCAGGTCGAAATTTCAAATAGGTTTGCTGTATTAGCAAGTTCTGATGAAGTTGTGGAAGAGTTAGATGTTAATAGCATGTGGGAAAATATCCGAGATAATATCAAAATTGCAGCTGAACAGAGCATAGGTTATTATGAAACTAAGAAAAAGAAACCGTGGTTTGATGAAGATTGTTGCATGGTAGTAGAAAGAAGGAAACAGGCAAAATTGAAATTCTTACAGGATTCAGTTGAGGTGAATAGAGATCATTATTTCAGTAAAAGACGGAAAGCAAATCATATGCTTAGGAATAAAAAGAGAGATTATTTGATTACTGAATGAGGTAGAAACAAATAGTAAAAATAAAAACGTTAGAGATTTATATAAGGGCATAAATGAATTCAAGAATGGATATCAGGCAAGGGTAAAAGTGATCAAGGATGAGAATGGTGACTTGCTTGCAGATGCTCATTCAATCCTGAACAGATGGAAAAACTATTTTGGACAACTACTAAATATACATAAGCCAAATAGAAATGATCGGGACGAAATTGAAATACAAACTGCTGAGCCATTTATACCCGAACCCACACTTTCTGAAGTCGAAATTGCGATAGAAAATCTGAAAAATTATAAGTTCCCAGGTATCGATCAAATTCCAGCAGAATTAATACAAGAGGGTGGAAGCGCATTATCTAATGAAATTTATAAGCTTGTACTTGCTATTTGGGAAGGAAATTGTACCAGAACAATGGAAGGAGTCCATAATCGTACCTATCTTTAAGAAGGGGGACAAGACTAACTGTAGTAACTTTCAAGGAATATCACTTTTGTTGACGTTGTACAAAATTTTGTCCAATATTCTTTTGAGAAGATTAACTCCATATGTAGATGAAATTATTGGGGATCATCAGTGTGGTTTTAGGCGTAATAGATCAACTATTGACCAGATATTTTTTAATCGACAGATAATATAGAAAAAATGGGAGTATAAGGGTACAGTGCATCAGTTATTCATAGATTTCAAAAAGGCATATGACTCGGTTAAGAGAGAAGTTTTATATGATATTCTTATTGAATTTGGTATTCCCAAGAAACTAGTTCGATTAATTAAAATGTATCTCAGTGAAACGTACAGCAGAGTTTGTATAGGTCAGTTTCTGTCAGATGCGTTTCCAATTCACTGTGGGCTAAAGCAAGGAGAAGCACTATCACCTTTACTTTTTAACTTTGCCCTAGAGTATGGCATTAGGAAAGTCCAGGATAACAGAGAGGGTTTGGAATTGAACGGGTTACATCAGCTGCTTGTCTATGCGGATGACGTGAATATGTTAGGAGAAAATCCACAAACGATTAGGGAAAACACGGGAATTTTACTGGAAGCAACTAAAGAGATAAGTTTGGGAGTAAATCCTGAAAAGACAAAGTATATGATTATGTCTCGTGACGAGAATATTGTACGAAATGGAAATATAAAAATTGGAAATTTATCTTTTGAAGAGGTGGAGAACAGTTATATTACCGATTGTTCTGTATGGTTGTGAAACTTGGACTCTCACTTTGAGAGAGGAACAGAGATTAAGGGTGTTTGAGAATAAGATGCTTAGGAAAATATTTGGGGCTAAGAGGGATGAAGTTACAGGAGAATGGAGAAAGTTACGCAACACAGAACTGCACGCATTGTATTCTTCACCTGACATAATTAGGAACATTAAATCCAGACGTTTAAGATGGGCAGGGCATGTAGCACGTATGAGTGAATCCAGAAATGCATATAGAGTGTTAGTTGGGAGGCCGGAGGGAAAAAGACCTTTAGGGAGGCCGAGACGTAGATGGGAAGATAATATTAAAATTGATTTGAGGGAGGTGGGATATGATGATAAAGAATGGATTAATCTTGCTCAGGATAGGGACCAATGGCGGGCTTTGTGAAGGCGGCAATGAATCTCCGTGTTCCTTCAAAGCCAGTAAGTAAGTAAGTATTGTCATTGAGGTGTGCATACTGGAGTAATGATAAAAGCAAAGATAGGATGATAAAAGCGACGAAAAAGAAAAATTCCACTTTCTTCGCTCTTATCATTCATAATAGGATCTCTGACGCGCGCGCACACACACACACTGACACTCACACTCACACATACCGAAATTCTATATATAAACAAGCAAACCTCCGGAAGTTGGAGAGGGTACAAAGGCTTATAATTAATATAAAGATGGCTAAGGCCTATAGAACTATCTCTTTGAAGCCTCTTGTGTGATGGTCGGTGTGCCACCGATAGGAGTGAATGGTAACAGAAGAAAAAGTGCAGCTCTACAAAGAAGATCTGATTATGATCTCCCACTACCTGTTGACTGGCCACACCCAGCACAACGGACGAAAATATATGAAATAAATGGCTCAACATCATACCAGGTAGATATCTTCAGGGACGGCAGCAAAATTGAAGACAAAGTTGTGCAGGAGTAACAATATGTGTAAATAGAACTCTGACAAAGAAATTTAAGTACAGACTATATCAAAATTGCTCAAACAATCAAGCCGAGGCTATAGCCATTTTGAAGTTCCTGGAACAACTACAATCTCTCCTCAACTGTACTAACAACAACAAAGAGCAGCCATTCACACTGATAGCAAAGTGACGCTTGCCTCACTGAAAAACATTGTTATACATAGCCCAATAATAGAAGTAATTCGAAAGAAGATTCGCCAACTTAAGTATCTCAACTGGACTATTCACTTTGGATGGGTAAAGGCACATATTGGTATAGAAGGCAATGAATTGGCAGACAGACTTGCCAAAGAAGCAGCCAAAAATAGTGAACTAGCTATAATCTATAACAGGAAACCTGTAACATCAGTTGTCACTGACCTGGGGAAAAAATATCTTGAAAAGTGGCAGAGTCAATGGAAAAACACACAAAAAGGTGCTACATGCAAATTATTCTTTCCAACAATAGAACAACGATTAACTCAAAATCTTCATATCACCAGAGTTCACAGCACTTGTTACAGAGCACGGGAAAACAAGCTTATCTTCATAGGTTTAAACTAGATTAGAAGTTGTGTAATAATCATAATTGATTTTTATCATCTATTTATTATGGAAATTTATTGTGATATGGTGTGAATGTTAAACATTTGATGGTACCACTGACAGCAAATTCAGATTTTTAAATACTGTTCAATTTGTACCTCCGTGTATTTCTAAAAACAAAATTCAAAGTGGAGTTGTTTGCTCTAGCCTGCCCTCACAATTGTGGACAAATTATGAGACTAAATATAATTATTTGCATACTTTGGTCTATTTATTTTTAAAATGGAATACATAGTTCATGATCTGTGATAAAAAATATTAATATTTTGTATGGATTTCTGTTGCCTTTATGAGAATTTCAAGTCTCTTTCGAATAGTGTGTATAATATTTCTGCAAGATTTCTGAATTTAAGTATCTCAGTGGCAAATAGGTATCGTATTATTATTCTATGAGCCCAACTTGAGTGGTAATATTGAATTTTTTTAATCTCTTCTTGACACAAAGTCGGACATTATCTAGTGAGATTACTGTTGGTAAAAATCAAGGAGCCAAACAATAATGTAATACATAACTGCTTCATAAAATGTACGTTATATCAATTTCGTCAGAAAACTTAAAATTACGTTTTAAATATGAAATATGAAAATGACAATATTTAAATTTCCTTGCAGTCTGTTGACTACATTTTAAAATAAGATCGAAAGTTCTCAACCAAAGTACTATCAATTTTCTTATCTACAGCGACTGTACTACAGCACAGTCTAGTATAACTTCGTGACTGTATATACTAGACTGTGGCTACAGCTTCTACTCACTAACGCTTGATCCATTTTTTCATTCTCTATGGAATTCGCTTTCATTGCTCAACACATAACAATGCAGTCTTCAACAATGCAGATGACATATTGAACCGCCATCATGATTTTTCATTTCAATTAAAGCAAGCAAAGATAGCGTTTTATGGAGAGTATGTGTATTGAGGAGCTTGGTTCGATACCCATGGGACAACCAGGATGAATCTCTTCCCACTGAGGTGAGCTTTTTAAGTTATTTTATGATTCTTACTTAAAACTGCAACAATAAGTAGGGAATAAAAAAAAATTACGTTTTGTAGCATCAATGGCGATTCTAGGGATAAATGTGTATATTGAAGGCTGATAATTACACCTCGATTGGACAGGCACATTTAAAAACACTACCGAACATGCAAAGCAATTAAAAATTACTGTGGACAATGAAGTTTTGTGGTTTTGATACATTCCATTTTTTATGACCATCCTTCCTTACCAATAAATACAACAGAAATAGTATAATGCAGCGTTTCTGAAAGCTTTGAATTCTGTGAATCATAAATTGTATTTAAATGGTATTTTAAATTTGGAGAATACTGAAAAATGTGTACAAAGTCACGAAACTACGAATCAATAAAAATATGAAACATCGCCAATAATAATTATTATGATATAATCGTAATATTACAAAATAAATATTAATTATTATATTTCATTATTATTAATACTATTAAAGATCTAAAAAGAAATATAACATTTATCAGTTTCATATCTGGATTCTGTGCCTATTCATCTATGAAAACAAATTACATTATTACTACTACTGCTGCTGCTACACATTTATTGAAGTGGGTTTAACTGTAGAATTGAACTATGTTAATAATGCACATATATTGTCAAAAACTTGCATTTTCAATTTAGTGTAGGCTACATGTATATCTTAATATTTACATAAAATACAGAAAATAATAATTCTAACAATAATGAAACTTGAAAATCCTCTCATACCACACATGAGACTGTTATCAGATTTGCGTTGCGTTAATTCATGATCAAATGAAAATGAGAAATGTATTAATATTACAAATGAATAGCACACTTTAGAAAGGAACTACGGTAAGTCAAAATTTGCTAGTTTTCAGGAGAGCAAAGAAACTAAGTACGAGTGTACCAGTCCCGTACTATAGGCCTAAATATCAGCTTGATGTTAGAGGTACAGAGAAAGATTCTAAGTTCCTTTCTTTGCAAATCAATATTTGGACCATGCTAGAACAAACTTTATAAAGTAATTACATAATAAAAATATAATCATTTGGTCCAGGCAACATCGGTTTTTTTACAAGAATAAATCCTTCTATATGTTTCTGAATTGAATTTGTATCTAAATAATAAAATACGATAATTTTAGTCAATGGAGCATATTCCTTTAACATGTTTCTAAATCAAACTTGGATACTATCCTTAATAAATCACTCCAAACCAATTTCAATAGCGTGGATTGTGTGAGCTATTAAGATAATTTTTTGTGTTGAACCAATTATGCATAATAATAATAATAATAATAATAATAATAATAATAATAATAATAATAATAAAGTAGACCTGGGTAGCGCAGTCAGTATAGCGCTGGCCTTCTTTGCTCGAGGTTGTGGGTTTGATTCTGGTCCAGGTCGATGGCATTTAAGTGTGCTTAAATGCGACACGCTCATGTCAGATTTACTGGCATGTAGAACTCCTGCGGGACAAAATTCCAGCACACCAGCGATGCTGATATAACCTCGGCATTTGCGAGCGTCGTTAAATAAACCATAATTTAATCATAATAATAATAATAAAAAGCAAAATAAAAATGGACTAAGTCTTCAGGATTCCAAGTTTGTAGAACTGCAATGGAAAAAGTTTGAGAAACACCAGCATAATGTATTCAATCAATCAATATTCCCATCATTCCTAGGTGGAACATAGGGCTCTCAGAAAGCTTCTCCAGCTGACTCTATTCCTGGCCAATGCCTTAATCTCACTCCATGTCTTCCCCATCGTTTTTGCTTCTGTGAGAACAGTTCGTTTCCATGTTATCTTGGGTCTGCCAATTCCTCTGCTGCCCTGCGGATTCCAATCCAATGCCTTCCTGGCGGGGTCATCTGGAGGTCGGCAAAGTGTATGTCCCAGCCATCCCCACTTCCTATGCCGAATTTCAAATTCAACTGGTTTTTGTTTAGTTTTTAACCATAGGTTTTCGTTGGATATCTGGACCGGCCAGAATATTTTTAATATGTTTCTCAAACATCTATTAATAAAAACTTGTAGTTGATTGATAATAGTTTTAGTTATTTTCCAGGTTTCACAGCCATATAAAAGCACGGATTTGACATTTGTGTTAAAAATTCTCAGTTTAGTATTTATTGTATAGGCAGCACTCTTCCATATAGGCTTTAGCAGCCCAAAGGCATATCTTGCCTTCTTTCTTCTTACTCTCACATCGCTATCTGTACCACCATTCTGGGAGACTATACTGCCTAAATATGAGAATTCCTTCACATTTTCAATTACACCGCTGCTTAGAGTTAGAAGAGTAGGTTGATTGGTACCTATGCGCAATTCTTTGGTTTTATTAATATTGATTTGAAGACCCACCTTCTGTGCTTCCTTTTCCAATTGTTGCAGTTTGGCTTTCATATCTTTAAAGGAATGAGCTAAGAGACAGATATCATCCGCATAGTCTAGATCTTCTAGTCTACTGGAGAGCCCCCAACGGATTCCTCTAGGGGAAACATTCACTCTTCTTAGAGTTGCATCTAAGACCAGGTTAAAGAGGAGCGGTGATAACACGCAGCCTTGCCTTACACCTATGCCGACATGAATGACTTCTCCAATGTTATTCTTATGAATTACTCTGCAGCTGGCATTCCGATATAATTCTTTAATGATGTTTATAAGTTTGATAGGAACTCTTCTTTCGTGTAGAGTCTGCCAGATGGCTGTGTGATTCAGAGTATCAAACGCTCTTACAAAGTCAATAAACACAAGGTACAAAGGTGAGCGGAATTCTAGTGACTGCTCAATGATAATTCTCAGTGTGTTGATTTGATCGACACATGCCCGGTGAGGCCTAAATCCTGCCTGCTCCTTTCGAATTGTTGGATCTAATATGTCATGGATACGCTGATATATTATTATTGCTATTAGTTTATTAATTGTATTCAATAGTGTAATCCCGCGCCAGTTACTACAGTTGCTCAGATCACCTTTTTTAGGAATTTTGATGATTAATCCTTCTTTCCATTCAGTGGGGAAACTTTCCTCCTTCCATGCTTTTTGAATTAATGGAAGAATTATTTTTGCTATCTTATTTGGATAGCCCTTAAATGTCTCTGGCGGAAGATTATCTGGTCCAGCTGACTTGCCATATTTTTAGTTTGGAGATAGCATTCTTTATTTCAAATATGGTAGGTTCCTTAGAATTAATTGTAAGTTCATTTGGCTGTTCCTCTGGTACATTAGTATTGGGTGGAGACTCAGTGGGGGCGGTTAATGTCTCACTGAAATATTCAGTCCATCTTGCCAATTGAGAGACCTCAGGTGTAAGGATTAGTCCATCCTTATTTTTGATTTGGTGTCCATCCTGACTGAAGCTTTTGTGTGCCAGCTTTTTTGTTATCCTGTATAATTCCTGAGAATTTTTTGTGTCTGCTGCTTTTTGCGCACTTTCCGCGAGAGTATCTAGCCAGATTCTTTTATCCCTTCTGGCTGCTTTCTTCACTTCTTTGTTTTTTGCTTGATATTGTTGTCTTAAATCAGATATGGAGTTCGCTTCATTTACATTGTTCAGTTTGTTTTTAATATCTGTGCGTTCTTTTATTTTATTCCAGGTGTTGTCTGTGATCCATTCCTTCCTTTCGACAGCATAATGTATTACATTAGGTTTATAGTTATTATTAAGGCACTCCAGCCCATTATATAACGTCATTGCTCCAGACAGCTGAAAATGGTGAAATTTTCCTTTTTTTTTTTTTTATTTTATGGATTCATGTTCTTAAAACTCCTCTTTTGAATGATATATGCTGTATGTGTGTTTTCCCATTCTAAATATTTAATAATCGTTTAAACAAAACGTTACATGGGTGTGCCTGTCTGGTTTTTGACATTTCACAGATTTGAACTGTTACATATTTGAATAGCCTGCTTATGCAGGGATTTCTTTAGAATTTTTATAGTAATAACGTGGAATGCGCACAAATGTGCAGATTGTATAGTTATTGTGCGGTTATTCTTTGCTGTAGTCTTTCAGAGACCTTGTACTGTTGGGACATACAGTGAAATGGTAGCAGCTACAATGTTTCTTGCAGATTGCACACACAATGTTCTGTTGGCTCTTGGAATCTTGGCTTCTTTATGCATAGCTTGTGGTGGAATCCGTGGACTGCTAGTCTTATCAGGGCACTGTGCAGCTCGCAGTTTGGTCCTGTCCAATTTCTATCTATCATGGCATCCTTGCGAAGAACTCCTCCGAGATTTCTTCTCTTTTCTTTCTTCGTTCGAGTAAGAGCTCTTCCGCTCGTTCTGAAGGTGGCAGCAGCAGTTGTGTTCGAACATCCTTGATGAAGACAGTTTCCCGGGCAAGGTCGTAAGCTAGTCGTGATGGTGTATATATTGATATTTCCAGAGCTGTCTTTAGAAATCTGTCTTTAACTGCTTCCAAGTTTTCCAGGGCTTTTTTTGGATGAATATGGCCAAATTAGATTTATGCCGTATTGAGAATCGGGGATATTTTTGCTCTGAAAAAAGTCATTGCAGTATCCAGCGACAGTTTCTGTAGCTGTCTTACCTCGTAAATAGCTTTTGTTGCTGTTGTTGCCCTTTCCTTTGCATGTATGTTAAAGCATGTTCCACTTGTCTGGAAAGTTTCCCCAAGGTATTTGAATCTGTTCACAATCTGCAATTTTTTCCCATTGAGTATAATAGATTCACTTCCTGGTATTTGCCCCCCTTTTCTGAACACCATCTGCACGGTCTTTGTTTCGTTGACTTCCAGGCTGTTGATGTGTGCCCATTCACTCAGGGTGTCCAGTGCCGCTTGTAGTTCGTTTTTATCTCTTGATCCTAGTTTCTTGTAGTGCTTTGGTGATATCAGATGTGAGCATGTTGAACAGAAGAGGGCTGAGGTGTCCCCTTGTAGAATATCGTTCATCTGAGTTATTTCTCTTGATGTTGTTATAGAATCACTTATATGAACTTTGTTTTCTGTCAGAATATTTCTGATTAGGATCATACTGGGTTCGTCATTTCCTGTGAATTTTTCGAGTTTCCTTACAAGGATTTTCCTGTCGACAAAATCGAATGCCTTCTTGTAAGCCACGAACACAGCGTATAGTTTTCGTTTTGGTCTCCTTATGGCACTTGTTATATCGTCTATAAGGTTCCCGATTGCGTGTAAAGTCGACCTGCGTTTGTGGAAGCCGAGTTGCTGGTCTGGAATTTGATGGTCGATTTGTTCTGTCAGGCTTTCCGTTAGAATCTTTGTGAAGACCTTGAAGATGGTGTTCTCTAGGGCGATGCCTCGATATGAGTCGACGCTATCGGTGGGTCCTTTCCCCTTGTACAACAACTTTATTTGCGAGATCTTCTACTGGTCGGAGATGTTTCCCATTTCTAGGCATTTGTTGAAGATTTTTGACCATAGATTCGTCATTAACATGTTAGTGTCCTGTATGTGCTCATTGAATAGTTTTTCAAGGCCAGCAGCCTTGCATTTCTTTAAGGCTGTTATCGTTTTTGTTACTTCCTCTTCTGAGATTCTATTATACTCTTTGCTCGACTTGTTTAAGGCTCTTGTTAAGGGTGGAATTCGTCCAGTTTTGTTGAGGATGCTTTCAAAGTGCTCTTCCCATTTCTCCATTGGTATCGTATTCAGTATCTTTTCTTTTGTTTCAATGTGGTCCACCTTTGCCTCCTCGGCTTCTTTTCTTCCTTCTCTTTCTAAGTATTCATTTTTTCTCGGCTTGATCATATTCTTGTATTCCTTTGGAACCTTGGAATATTCTTTCATGTGTTCAGATGTTTGACTTGTCTTCATGGCGTGGAGAAGTTCTAGTACTCTCTTGCGCTTCTGGTAGCAGTCGTGGTCGAACCACATCTTCCCCTGTTTGATGTGTGCTGGCACAATTACTTCTGTGTTGACGTTTATTAATATTTCTACTGCCTCGTTTGTTACCATCTTGTATTAGAGTTTCGGCTGTTTCCATCCTTTTGGTAGGAAGCTTTTGCGGGTCTATTTTTATCGAGTTGGTGGTCTTTTGCTCGTCTTTCCTGTTGTATCCCCTGTCTTCATTGAAGGGGAATTCCGTGGTAATGGGAAGGTGTTTCCTGAGTGGGGTTGTTCCAGATTTCCACTTCCCTGTCTGCTTTCCATGACTGATGTTTCCTTGGTAGAAAACGAGGTCGATTGTGCTACATCCACTTGGTGCAAAGTAGATTTTCGTTTTTGCCTCGTTTATAAGTATCAAACCTTCTTCTTCTAGGCATTTCAAGACTTCTTTTGTTTTGAATTTCGGTTGGTCAAGTCTGCAGTTTAAATCGCCCAATATCAGTGCAGGCTTGTCATGGCACATTTTTTGATATTGCGGTTAGTAATTTTGCTGTGATGTCTGCTGGGTCTTCTTGGGGCCTGCAGTACATTCCTGCTATGTATAAACTCGTTGTCTCTAGGAAGATCAGGCTTTTTTGTGTATGTAACCTATGTGTGTATTTACTATTCTACCAATGATTGGTTTATAATAAAATGATACACCACCTGAGGATATTCCTGTTTCTTGTGTAGCCAAAGCAAGTATACTATAGAAACCTGGTATTTCGGCAGGTTCTGTGGTGAAGGTTTCTGTGAGTATGTTTACGTCAGAGTGCTGCATTGGAGTTAAATCGCTCACTTACACTTGGTCGAATGTCGCACCCTCGAGTGAGATAAGATCAGTCGTGATATGCTCGTAATAAATAGAAGCACAGTACAAAGTCATCTCACCGACATGTCTTATCTTGTATGGAAGGTGACGGATAAGATATGCATATGTTTTGCTCACACGGTAAAAATAAGGCTTTATTTTCTACGTTTATGACAAATGTTTAATGGAATGGTCTAATGGAACGTACCAAAACAGTAACACAAAGTTATAAATAAAATAGTATGAAAAACTTTGATATACAGTTATTATTGCTAATTAAGAATTATTCACTATGTGATTTACCACATATATAATATGATAGGTCCATACATAGTGTTCCCCTATATACTGCGACATTGTAGAAATGTTTTACAAAATATTATTGATATAGCAGTAGATTAATAACAATATTAGTACAGAGATAACGTCACAGAAAATATAATAAAACGAATAATCATGCTGCACAACTGTTACAGATGCAAAGATTGATACACTAATTATTAGAGATTATTATTATTACTAGAAAACTTGATACGGTTCTTGCATTATCCGTTTATAATAATTACATTTACATCCAATAACATCTATCAGATGTGGCAAAAGCAAAATCACTCCTGTGTAGAAAAAAAAAAAAAATGTTTACCTACAACATTTATATTACATTTTAAAGCAAGTTTTGTAGTTGTACTATGGAGAGGTTAGTTAAACACTGCAAAGTTTTGAAATGATAACATCATAACATCTATGATGTTACTGCACAGTTCATCATTGTAACAAGAACGAATGACTAACGCTCGGCTTATACCGTTAGAGGATTTATCGCTCGCGACTATTTTACCCATCATGCATGTGCACTACCTATCGGATTATGCTATGAACTACTTGGCGCTCGAGCAAAAATATCCGATGCAGACCTCTGGTTTATGTCATGTGTCTCCAGCAGGTTATCCAGTGCTAAGTTCAGTACCTACCTATGCTTTTTAACCCTTCCACATTTCATAAGAGCATAGTCCAGAAGTCCTTTCCTGTTGTTTCTGTGAGGGTCTGTCCGATCGTTTTCTTTCTTTCTTCTTTTTCTTCTTTGTCTTCCGGTTTCATGACTGCTGATGCCGTCTTCCAAAAACCAAACGCCATCCTCCCTATCCATCCACTGCTCTGGAAATCACACTGCTCTACCGAAATCGAAATGGTTTCACCATGCAGAAGGATCGAATATAGTGTGTCTCTCTTCGACAGGTATGCCCACTTTGAATGCTTTACTGGTGCCTCTTGTCTCAAATACAAAATTACTATGGTTTGGCTATAAGGCAGAATACCCATAGTGTTGAGGCAATGAAAACTGCAGTGTGGTGTATTTTATTTCACATGTCTTTGAGTGACAAAAGTCCAAATCATGAACTATGTCCTAAAGGTGGTGACTCTTGGTGTAAATACCAAAAAGCCAAAGAATCTGGCCAACCTTTCAGTCACAAAAACAGTTTACCTTGTGCAATAGTAGAAGAAATCAAGTCAATATCCTGTGAAGTGCCGCCCCACCGAAAGGTATATTGCTTAAAGACAAATATATACATACATATACAAGTCAATATTCAAAGATCTTACAAATACTGAGCATTTTGAAAAAATGCCTCCACGATCAGATACAGAATCCAAATGAGTGCGTCAACACTATCATATGGGCACAACTACCAAAGAGACAGTGTTTGTTTCAATCAGTGCACTTCACTTTCGAGTGTATGATACTGTGATTACATTCAATGATGGCAACATGTGTAGATGTAAAGTATTACAGAGCTTGTTGAAAACCATCGGACTCTGTACAGTGAAAGCCATGTACAAGATGGACAAAGAAAAACTTGGAGCTGGTGATTAGTATGCAAGGGACATTGAAATGAAGACTAGACAGCACAGAAGATCTGCATAAAGAGAACTAGTGGATGATCTGGAAGAGGAAGCTGACAATCCATCATATGGACCAGGAATGTATTGAGAAACTTCAGCGGCCATTTCCCGTAAGTTGTGTTTTTTTCTATAAATTGTACTTTTTTTCAGGTTGCACTGGTAAAAATTAGTTCAGATTTTGAGGGCTTATTAATCATGAACACGTCAGTAATTTAACACGAGCTTTTTGTTATTTTCAATTTTTTATACGAGTTATAGCTAAAAAATATGATGAAAAATGTCGTTGACAAGATGCCTGAAGAGAGAAAATAATTAATCAGTATACTACAGGGTGATTCATTTGGGTGTGGTTAGAATAAAACAACCGTAAAACATTTACTACTGAACTTTATTTGTTGAAACTTTGTGCACACAACACTGAAAGATGGGAGATTCCTCAGAGCTCAACATGATCCCCATTGCGCACTCTGCACAACTCATAACGGTGATGTAATTCAGCCCATGTCCGTTGTAACATAAGAGGGGTGATTTGTTGAAAAACTTGAGTAATTTTTACTTTCAGATCATCAATGTTCCTGAGTTTCTGTGAATAGACAATGTCTTTGGTGTAGTGTAGTGTTGGTCCATTGAAATATTGTAGTGTGGTGATACTTCAGAGTAGAAATAATTTAAAACATAAATAGTGAAGTTTCATCTAGACTGAAATATAAGTGCAGTGACGTGTCGTGTAGTTTAACGGCAAGTGTGGTATAGTGAAGTGATAAAGTGTAGTGTTGGCCTATTGAAATATTATAGTGTGGTGATACTAAAGGGTAGAAATAACCTAAAACTAATATACATAAGTACATTAAATTGAAAAGTGAGTGAAATTGAATTTTTAAATAAGGTATATACACAATGTGTGCTATGGCTGCTCTGTCTGGAAACTGTCGTAGTTGTAGAAGGATTGTAGTGAAAGGATTGGTATGTAATAACTGTAATTTCTGTTTTCATTGGAAATGTATAGATATAGATCCTGATAATTTTGTTGATAATGGTAGTTGGGAATGTAGTGATTGTATGTATGATAGAAAGATGCGCGATCAACTGGAGAGAATCAGAGCCCTAGAATTGGAATTAGATGAGGCAAAGTGTGAAATTAATAAATTGAGAGCTTTGAAGGATAGCATTAGTGTTTCGAATAAAGGGGGATCTGACATTTGGATGAAACCGAAGAATTCCAAATCTAGGAGTAGACATTTCTCTGCGGATAATGCTGCATCAATCAAACTGACCAACAAATTCAGTGCTCTTCATGTAATGAATGTTGATCAGGAGAACTCAGACCCATTATCGACACTAGTAAAGGTCAGTCAGAAAACAGATAAGGTCAATGATTGTAAGAGTAAAGTATTGATTTTAGGAACCAGCCATGTAAAAGGTATTTCCTCACTTTTGAAGTCGAAACTGGGCGATGAGTTTGAAGTATCTAGTGTATGTAAACCTAATGCTCCTCTCAAGAATGTTGTTGAGGATATGATGAAATTGAGTTCAGATTTTTCTAAGAGGGATCATGTAGTTATAGTGGGTGGGCCAGGTAATAGTATTGATAATGATTGTAACTATTCTATTGAGAAAGATGTCAACAACATAATTGAAATAAGCAGCCATACCAATGTGGGATTTCTCAGTCTTTTCAGCAGGTACAACAAGCCGTATCTTCACAGGAGGGTGCGGAGTGTGAATATGCAGCTTGAGCGGACTCTGATGAGACCTGGGGCATCACACATTGGTTTGATAGATGTAAGCCCTATAAGAAGGTATGAATATGTCACATGGCCTGCACATGGTAGAGGCACAGTCTACTATATACAGTCACGAAGCTTGAGTTTTGAGGGTGCTAGAAACAATAGACTGTGACGGTACTATTTTGCATTGCCTGTAATGAGGCGATATTAGCGATCCTAGTGGTGAGCAACTATCTAATGTTTGCATATTTACTACGTATTGAGCTTTGTGACTGTATATACTAGACTGTGGTAGAGGCAAGGAGCACCTTTCGGTTCTTATTGCTAATAGCATCAGAGGCAGCCATGTTAAAAAGCAGAGTTGTAATATTCGTGTGTTAGTTAATGCTAGGGCTTCTCCTTTTTTAGGTTAAACCTCCCACCAGTAAGGTGTTTGAAACAAGTTCAACTAAATTGTAAATGCTCTGATGATTCTAGTAATGAACACAGTAATTTCACTATTTTTCATCAAAATATTAGGGGATTAAAACAAAAAACTGATGAATTGATCACTTCTTTAGCAACTCAAAATCATAAACCTCAGATATTATGTATAACTGAACATCAATGAAGCAACAGGAAATATTGCAACTGTCTTTACATGGATATGTATTAGGTTCTCATTTCTGTAGACATGTCTTCCAAAAAGGGGTGCCTGTATTTTTATCAGAGAGGATCTATTATTTAGTAAAATTGATATATCTGATTTTTGTCTTGAACAAGATATTGAAATCTGTGAAATACAAATTGGTTATGAGATATCAAGTTTAATTATCTTATGTGTTTATAGGGCGCCAATGGGAGATTATAAGAAATTTACAACTAACTTAGATTCATTATTGATAAGACTTTATAAACCACATACCGAATTTGTAATCTGTGGTGACATAGATTATCTATCAGAAAGCTCACGTAAAAGAAAATTAAACTCACTTCTTGCAACTTATAATCTTAGTCACACAGTAAGTTTTCCAACCAGAATACAAGCTGGAAGTAGTACAGCCATTGATAATATATTTATAGATAAAAGTAGATTGAATTCCTATTCAACAGTACCATTAGTCAATGGCCTGTCTGATCACGATGGACAAATTCTAAGTGTTTTCAATATGAGTGAAAAATTCCAAAGTGTTAATTTAAAAATCAAAAAAAGGATTATAAATGCTCTCTTCATCATTTAAATACTTGTCTACAAAATGAATCTTGGGAAAATGTATATAGTACTGATACCATTGATATTAATACTAAATTTAATGCATTTTTCACAACATTTACGAATTATTTCAGTGAATGTTTTCCAGTCAAGGTGGTGAGAAAATGTAAAAGTAACAACATGTGGATAACTCAGGGAATTAAAATATCATGTGCTACAAAAAGGAATCTATATTTAATGAGTAGGAATAGTGATGATCCTCATGTTCTTAATTACTACAAGAATTACTGTAAAACTTTGACAAAAGTTATAAAAGATGCAAAGAAAGTGTATCTGAATGAAAAAATACAAAATTCAGATAATAAGATTAAAACTATTTGGGATATTATTAAAAATGAAACTAATCGATATTCAAAGAATGAAAATATTACTTGCATTAAAATCAATGATAGTAAAATAGATAACCCAAACTCAATTGCAAATCATTTTAACGACTTCTATATAAATATTATTCAGAACTTAAACATTCAAGATTGTGCAGAAGATGCTGCACTTGGTTACCTAACTGATGCATTTAACACTGAGTTTTTAGGTCTCAAATTTATTCCCACTACAGCAGCAGAAATCATGCATGTGATAAAACAACTAAAAACAAAATATTCCTTTGGATATGATGAAATTCCAAGTAAAGTTCTGAAAGCTTGTTCTGAAATATTATCCCCTCCGTTAAGCTATCTATGCAGTTTGTCAATGCAATGTGGTATTTTACCAGAAAGACTCAAATATTCAATAGTAAAACCAATATACAAAAAGGGAGATAAATGTACCATTGCTATTATAGACCCATATCATTATTAACATTCTCAAAAGTGTTTGAGAAAGAACGTCTGACCACCTCACCCTTGCTCCAGCCTTACCAAAAATACAACGTGGTTTCTTCCTTCATTTGTCCGAAGCTTGTATATCCTTTTCAAACAACCCCTCCCGATAAATTACCTGTCAAGTTCCTCAAAGATGTAGATCTTCTTATTAAAAGCTCAATTAAGGACATCCTACAACTTCCTGGAGATATTCCAGACAATATGTTGTATTCCGACAAAAAATTTAAAGGCTTAGGTATTTTCTGTGCACGTTGGGAAGCCTACTTGCAACACGTCAACTCTTGCATGAAGTTGAATATGTGTAATAATATGTACATAAACAACACTAGATGTCTAATGGAGGAAGCTAAACATTGTTTGAACAACCTTCAAATCGATGAAACTGAACACCTAACTTCTACGAGTGGAGTAATAAACCCCAGAAAAATTAGGACCGAATTACGCCAGCGAGAGTACAACGCATGGTGCAACTTACCTCAAAAGGGAAAAGGCGTTATTCTGTACAGTGAATTCACTCCCTCTAACAAATGGATAACTAAGCCCAATGGAATGACTAGCGGTGAATGGAAGGAGGCTATCAAGATGACTGCCAACGTAAGCGCTGTAAGAGCCATACCTGGTAGGTCTCAGGACAACCACTGCAGGCTATGCCTCAGTGAGATAGAAACCCTTGGACATGTCCTGGGAGCCTGCCCTTATGGCGAAACATTGCGTATACATAGGCACCATGCAATTAGAACTAAATTGGCCGATGCCCTTAGAAAACTAAAATACACCGTCTATGAAGAAGTCCACGGAACTGCCGACAATGGCAGTAACAGACGAATTGACATAATCGCCATTAGCGAATCCCTGTCTCAGGGTATAATAATCGACCCCACCATCAGGTTTGAAACGTATAAAGGACAGCCCAAAGACGTACATGAGGAGAAACGAGCAATTTACGTTCCAACCATCCCGTATTATAAAGATAAATATCATCTTCACGATATCAGTGTTACGGGATTGATGTTTGGAGCAAGAGGAACGATACCCAACTTCTCTTCTCATTCTGTAAGACCCTAGGACTGCACAAATCTTTTCTGAATGAACTGGCCCTCCTCATAGTTAGAGAGTCAGTCAAACTTTTACGGAACCACCTATATGGACTCTAACTCAGTGTATGGACAAAATTGACGCACCATTATCATTTTTCTTTTTCCTTCTTAGCTTTCATTGATTCTTTACTTGAAATTTTTTTTTCTTCTGTAAACTGCCATTGTTTGTTTGTGTATTTGTTTGACTTTTTTATTACTCTTTTAGCTCTCATCTTCTATTTGTTCTTGTATTGTTTTGTATGCTTTGTCTAATGGCAGCCTCTACTTTGAGGAAGCTTTGATAAATAAATAAATAAACATTACCTGGAGTCCAACAATATATTAGTTTTAGAACAGTTTGGATTTAGAAAACAGAAATCGACAGAGAATGCTGCTTTTAGTTTGGTGGATGAAATATTAAATTCATTAAATTCGAAACTACATGTAGGTGGGATTTTTTGTGACTTGGCTAAAGCATTTGATTGTGTAGACCATAGTATATTAGTAAAAAAATTGAAGTTTTATGGTATTAAAGATGAGACGTTGGGTTGGTTTACATCGTACTTATCAAATAGAAAACAAAAAGTAGAAATAAATGTACCAAATAGTCATAAATTTACTTATTCAGAATTTAGAAATATTAAACACAGTGTTCTGCAGGGGTCAATTTTAGGTCCATTGTTGTTTCTAGCTTATATTAATGATTTAGCCTTGACCATAAACAATTTATCTCATGTAATTTTATTTGCAGATGATACAAGTGTAATTATTTCAAGCAAACAATACTATCATTTTATAAACACTTCTAATACAGTGCTGAGTCTAATGAATGAATGGTTCCATGCAAATAAACTAGCACTTAATGTTGATAAAACCAGTGCAGTCAAATTTAGTACACACAATAGTGCTCAGGTTTCCTACAGTATTCGATTAAATGGAGCTCATCTCAAAGAATCTATAAGCACAAAGTTTCTTGGTTTAGAATTGGATAATCACTTGAACTGGAAAACGCATATAGAATGTATTACTCGTAAATTGAGCTCTGCCTGTTATGCATTAAGATCCTTATCTACTATTGGTGATATAAACTTACTTAAAATGTCATACTTTGCATATTTTCACTCTGTAATGAAATATAGATTAATATTCTGGGTTAACTCGTCTGAAGCTAAACACGTTTTTGTTTTACAAAAGAAAGCTATAAGAATAATGGCCGTTGTGCATAAAAGGACATCATGTAAAAATATTTTCCGAAACTTAGAAATCTTGACTTTACCTTGTGAATACATTCTTTCCCTAATGATGCTGTATATTAAGAACCAAGATAAATTCAGTACTAATCAAGACATTCATTTTAATACAAGACATAAATCAGATCTTCATCTATCCTCTGTTAGTCTAAGCTGTTTTAAAAAAAGGAGTTCGCTATTCATGTATAACAGTCTTCAATGCACTGTCTAATTATCTTAAAGATTTGAAGAACCACGAGAAAAGGTTCAGAAAAGAATTAACCAAATTTCTAGATACTCATACCTTCTACACAATTGATGAATTGTTTATGCTTGTGAATTGAATTATTCTACTTGAATGACATGTACAATTTTATATAGCTCAACTAATATATGTTTTTATATTGACTTAATCTGTTTACTATGCATTGTATATTTTTGTTTAGCATTGAATGGTAGTCTGTATAGCTCAATTGATGAATTGTATATGCTGTAAATTGTATAGTAGTCTGTATAGCTCAACTGATGAATTGTTTATGATTATAAATTGAATTAATCTACTTGATATTAATTGCACAAATTTGTATAGCTTAATGAAAGTATGCTACTTTTTATTGTATATATTTGTATATTTTTGGCCGATGAATTGTATATGCTTTAAATTGAATAGTAATCTATATAGCTCTATTGATAAATTGTTCGTGTTTGTAATTTGAAGTAGTTTGCATGATATGTATTATCAATTTCTGTATATCACAACTGGTTGAATTATTTATGCCTTAAATTTAATTAACTTACTTGTTTTGTATTATACATATAGCTCAACTGATGAATGATCGTTTGCATTTGTAAATTTAATAATCTGATTGGCTATGTATTGTATACTTTTAGTAGAGCCATCGATGTAGCTCAGTCGGCAGACTCGCTGGGCTGCTGATCCGGAGCTGCGTTCGGGCTTGGATTGGATCCCCCTTTGGTCTTCGGTTTCTTCTGAGGCTTTCCACAGCCATGGGACTGAAGCCGGATGGTCTATGGCGAGTCCTTGGCATCAAACCCTTTGATTTGATTACCTGGTTGGGGTTTTTCGAGGTTTTCCCCAACCAAAAGGCAAATGCCGGGTAATATTTTGGCGAATCCTCGGACCTTACCTCATCTCACTACATCTCGCCAAAATGTAAAAAATTGCACAAAATTGTAAAAATTGTAGATAATTACTAAATTGTAAAACTATAAAAATTTGTAAAAATTGTAATTGTAATATTGTAAAATTTTGACCTGTTCCACATCTTAAAGCTTCATTGCTCATTTAAGATCTATGGAATAAAATGAATGAATGAATGAATGAATGAATTTAACAAAACCCCACACGAAGAAGTCAAGAAGGGTTAGATCTGGGGAGTTTGGAGACCAAGCCAAGAGATAGCTGGTTCTCTTACTGGGTTTCGCCTGCGACCTCCTGCATGTTTTTTTTTTTAACACAGAACCTCTTTCTACAAATATTCGATATGACAACATTATGGAATCATATTTAGGTACATTATGCACACCATACTCACGTCGAAATTCCCTTTGACCTCTTTTAACACACTCAAATTTAGGATACCAAAGAACACATTGTGCTCGCTGTTGATTTTTAGTAGCCATTTTAATCATCTACGATTTTTCATTTGTCCTTTCAGATTATGCATTGTTGATTGTCATATATGGAAACTCCCATCTTTTAATCATAATATAACCAGCAAGAAGATTGAAAATTTTTCCTACCATCATAATAGCTTTATAATGATAAATTAATATTATCCATATTCAAACAGATCAGACTGTATATGACATAATTTGAAAAGCCCATGTTAAATTGCTTACAAGTGTCCCAAGAACAAGCCCACAAAATTTCATAGTTCTACTCCAAGGAAATCCTGAGGAAACATACACTTCAAATCAGTAATTTAACATTGGTAGGTAAATAGGGCGTGCCAGAGTGCCTTAAATCTAATTCATATTTAAGTAACTGTTACGAAAATCTTAATCTATTTGTAATTTAACAGGAATATATTGTACAAATGAACAATTGCTTCGAAATGTTTGTAATTTTTCATTCACTTTACGAACTCACAATATCAGAGGTCTTACAGGTAGCCACGAACTGATAACAGGTTCCTCGAATAACGGCCAAATTGACATGAACTCATCTTTCTTCTGTGGTGCCCCTATTATTGAAGCAGTCTCAGTGTTGACAGAAATTGAAATATATTGAATCCCATAATTGCTTGTTTCCGACTTGATCTGATCACTTGTTTGGGTCCTGTAGCTCAGCATCGATTCATTTTACCTTATTATCATATCCATTTCACCAATTCATTTGACACTGAGTGATCTTATTAAATAACAGACTTACAAGTTTCCAGAAAGGAAAAAGAAGTGCATACATTTTATCTTTCCACGTTCGAATGTGGAAAGCTGCACTGTATGTACTGCATTTTCGACACTGCCTCCAAGAGCATGGAAAGAAAAGATACATGCACATATAATGTATCAACTGGAGTGTAATCAAACTCACATTCCCAGCACAAGAGTCTCTTTCCCTACTCCATCTACATCGGTTATCACTAAGGAGCAGATTCCTATGTAGCCTAATTAAATATATATTTTTTTTTTGCATGTGATAAATCACAATGAACATAGTTAAACATCCCGAATATGAAGTTTCAAGTTTAAAACCCGAGTTTTATTTCACATAAAAACATATTTTCACAAAAAAATTATGTAAATACATATTTTCAAGAAATCTATTATAAACACATTAATCTTGGAGTTTTTTTTTTTACTTAAATAATTTTTTTACAAGAACTTTCAAATATTTTAAAACTAAATCAATTATATCACTCAAAAGTACGTTATCTTTTTAAGAATTCTTGGTTCTTCTTAAGAATTCTTGCTTCGTGTTTCTATGCTCTGTGTGGCATATCCTTGATTCATTTTTGTAATAGTATCGCCTCAAGTTTTAGAACTGCTAGGCAGCATATCAATATTATTATTAGAGAATAAATTAACATGGACAAGAAGGAGCAACATATAATTAGGAATGTTTATTGTTGCTGAAGATGACTTCATTCCCTGCTTTGTTTGTGAAACACAAACACAACAGATAAGAGCTGGCTTTGTGAAACACAAACACAACAGATAAGAGCTCGGGTATAAACATTATTTTATTTAAACAAATCTCTCGCCTGTCACCCATGGCTATCAAGTGAGGCAATACATCTTGTTGTGATTCCCTGTTATTGGACCATAAGCATAAGCTGCGTAGTGTAGGTGTAGTGGCTTCACTATAGGAAGCTTTTCTCCGAAATTGTCAGTCAGTAGCTGGAAATGTTTACGTTAAGACATGTGTCTATTAGTCCCTTGAGATGCCTAAAATCAAATCGAGTTTAAGATCACGTCTTCAGCAATACATAAATTAATTTAAAAACATTTTTACTACCGACAGAAAAGTGTTATTTTGCCAACCATATGATAAATCAGCAAATGAAGATCAGCGCTCTCAGGTAACCCAACATTTGTCTGGAAACAAGCACATTGCCGCTGCTTCACGTATGCATTCACGACAAGTGCTAATAGGTGGACCAGCTTCTTCCAATGTAGGACCGTCAAAGTGTTCCCTATATTATTTAGGTTTATGCAGAGCATTTGTTGCAGCCGATATTCCACTCCATAAATTAAATAATGTGAAACTTCAAAATATCCTGACTAAATACATCAACATCGAACCTTCTGAGGAATCGACATTAAGGAAACATTACCTCCCAAAATGTTACAAGGAAACTTCACAGAAAATTCGGTCAGTGTGTGAAAGTGAAAACTGTGGGTGAGCATTGACGAAACAACCAATTCAAGTGGTAGAAAAGTAGGAAACGTTGTTGTTGTTGTGTTAAAGAATGACAAAACTGCTTGTGAACATTCGTTTTTGTTAGCGTGTAAAGAAATGCCTATAGCAAACCATGTCACAGTAGCTAGATTATTTAACGAAGCTATGCATTTACTATGGCCAAATGGGGTGAAGTGTATGACAATGTGTTACTCCTACTTACAGATGGTGCAGCCTATATGAAAAAAGCAGCTGAAGGCTTTATAGTGAGCTTTCCAAAAATGATAAATGTAACATGTGTGGTCCATGCTCTACACTTTATGAAACTATGTGTCTCTGTACCCCAAAGTAGATAAGTTAGTGTCATATGGAAAAAAAGGTATTTGTTAAATCACCCTCAAAAATTGATGTGTTCAAACAGAAATATCCAGATCTTACAGTTCCTCCTTTGCCTGTGTCACATGCTGGGGTACATGGCTAAGTGCCGTTGTATATTATGCAAACAATTTTGAAAGTTTTGCGTCTGTTGTGAATGAACTGGACAAAAACGATGCTTCGTCAATTGATAACCTTCAAGATTTTCTGAAAAATGGTTGTTTAAAAAACTATTTGGCTTTTCTATCAGCAAATTTAAGCTTTTTGTGTGACACCATAAAAAACTTGAAACATCCATGGATTAAACTAGACTCGCTACCAGGTTCAGAAGTACAAGTAAGCCTACTAAGTGACAAATTCCAGAATGTGTTGGGAAAAAACAGTGGATATAAAAAAAAAATGTGTGAAGTTACTCAAGTATTGGAGGGTGTGCCTGTAGGTGAAATTGATGGTGTACTGTATGTGTTTGTGACATTCCTCCCTTTAAATATTCATGTCTGACATCCTGTGTTGTGGAAAGATCGTTTTCACAGTATAAGTCGTTGTTCAGAGATAATCGGCATGCATTTGTGATGGAGAATTTGGAGATGACCTTTGTTGTCCACTGCAATTCTCGGCCAGCTACTAGCAACTGATACTCAAGTGTGATTGGTGAGTACCTAGTAACAATTTTTTGAAGCTAAGTAAGATATTTTTGTCATATTAAAAGAAATATTTTTTTTTATCAAATATTTTCGTATTTTTTTGCACATAAGAAATAAATATATTAAAAATGTTTGGCAGATAAAAATGTACTCCCTACTTATCACTAGCTGTGTTAAGAAATTTTAGGCGGTTTTTACAAGTCTTTCAGAACTTTCAAAACAATTCCAGGAATCTGTATGTAATTCACTGATTCGATTATCGAAGTTTCTTGCAGTATTGTAGGTTTATAGAGAAATCTACCTGCGACAGAGAAAATTTTCAAAAAAAGTGAATTCTAAATGTTTCATAGAATCCACTCATTCAGGAATAACACTAATTTAATTGCGTCGATCTACATCATGGAACGCCCACTTTATTTTTGTTCTAAAGTTAGCCAATTTATGGCATTGTAGACCTTAAAAGTTCACCATTGTCGATTAAAATTTTAACACCACATTTCTGAATTTTTTCTAAAAATAAAGGAGCCCATGCAGTGGGAAGGCATCAGTGCCGAGAATGACATGCAGCCCATGGAGTGGGACCCTTTAACTAACCCAGTCAAACATCTGGCTACATCAAGATACCAGATAATGAAGTGGATACCCAGTAGAATTAATGATGGTGGACTAAACGTTTCGCCAACAAGGTAAGACAAGCTTTCATCATCCTTATTAGGTCAAATAATTATTGAATTAGCATGGACTAATACTCCAGCAATATTCCAGGTCTGCATTGCAGTAGCAGGAAACTAAGGGATTAAGATTATTTACCTTTAGAAATATAAGGCTTTTGCTTTGAGAAATATTCATGGTTAAATTATTGCATTTTCATAATATCTTGAATGGGCAATTCTCCTTAATTCTTGAAATTAGTTTGTAGAGATTTTTTGATAGCTTGCATGTTTGAATGTGTGGAAATACGTAGCTTTTAACGACGACAAAATAGTATGTTCTTTCATTTAGAGTTTTGTGTCTTTTGGGGTTTAGGCAACACCAGCTGTTACAAACCACGTACAAAAGTATCAACTACAGATCTACGAGTATGTACAGATACAGAAAAAAATTTGGAGCGCCCTTATTGTATGTTTTGCTTACAACACATTGTGCATGTGCAGTAAACAAGAGCCCCTGTATATATGCTACTTGTAGACAGTCATGCGAAATTGTTGCCTATGTATAGGTAGATTCCCATCAAGACTCGCTCCATGAAAGAATTTCGATAAGAGTAAGTACTCAGTGCATATGAGAATGCATAGCATTTCTTTTTTTTATTACGATTTTGTTGATATGAGCTGTTTGCTGTTTGTAGTGCATTTTCGTGTAACTTTAATGGATCAGTCCTGGAAATGAAAACTGCTGTAACTTTAACTACGCTTTTTCTTGTGTGTACAACAAATACAAAAAAGGCGAGAGTAAGATTTTTCCAACAATCTGTTAAATAGTGTAAGATACACAAATTTACAATATTAATAATAATGAATACTAACACTGGGCAATTCTGCAAACCATAGCCTGTGGAAAATGTTGTTTGAGCAGTAGTTGTGTGCTGTGCTGACCATCATGCAGACTTGCAATATGTAGGCCTACCTGTCTTTAGTATCAATCCAAAAATAAGTGCATAGCGCATAAAATCTTCACACACAATTTTTCGTTCAAGTCAAATGTGAACTCTGGTTGACATATTTTCACTCAGAGACACCAAGACTCAAGGGGCTTTAGTAGCACAATGAAAATTACCTCATACATACCTGTGTGCCCTCCACTCTACAAAAATATAAAGATTGAAGTTAATTTTTTTTTTTCCAGAATTCTATCAATCATATAATTATTACTTTTAAAATTTTGTTCAGTTCACGATTTTTCCTTTGTATTTGTTTTACAACTTCTCTTATCACTGCATAAATTAATAATATTGAAGTGTTAGTTTGTTTAATTTTCATAGAAGTTTAACTTCATCTTGTTCCTGTTTTGCATCTAGGTATTGCACATACTAAAAATTAATGATTAGTATTTGCGAATTTAAAAATGGTGTCGTTCTAATAATCTTATTATTAATGTAGACAGAACTTCATGTTTATTTCTTAGTAATAATGTTAATTTTACATATCTATATTTCAATGACATAACTTTAATTTTAAATCATGCTGGAAGACCATCTTTCTTGGTGTCATGTTCGATAAATATCTTAGTTATCTTTTCACATTGATAACCTTTGTAATGCTTTAGACTCAATAACGGGGGGCAAAGACTAATTGGGATTTCCCAGTCTCTGATTGGGTCAAAAACCCTGATGGAACTGATATTTAACCCTTGTGGTAAATTTCGGTGAAGTCCGGAGGGCCTAATTAGTCAAATCCACTCTCCTCACCTCCACGTTGGGGCCCCCTGGGATCTTTCAAGATGCGAAAGAGAGAGTGGTGTGCGGATAGCAATGGGAAGCTACCGCATTAATCTACATCCCAAGAAGAATATGATAAAAAATGGCATGATGAGTCTTTCCCTGGTAAAAAACTCCGGACGTAAACTATCCCCCCAATCGGATGTCCGGGTGGGGGATACTGGGGAAGGGCAAATCATGAGGCAATACAGTGAAGAGAAGAAAAGAAGATTGAAGAGTACAGCGCGGGATGTGAAGACTCCACAGTTACCAAGTAAGTTAGAAAACATGAAGGAAGCAATGAGAAGAAACAGAGTGGATGCGATGGGAATGTCAGAAGTGAGGTGGGAAAAAGTGATGAGTTGATGAGTGATGAATAGGGCTCGGAAGTTGATGAAATATCATATTTTTTCTTATACATCAGAGATAATGCAGGATGCATTATAAACTCTTTACACTTCAATGTGAACCAATACAACCTACTTTTATTTTATATTTATTTGCATTATGTGGTCTTTTACTGTTTTTAGGAAATGTTCTACTTTTTGTTGCATTATTGCCCTATTCTTTTGAACGGACCTTTTTTACGGTGTAATCATAGTCTACATTTCAGAACCTACTGCAGATTGCGTCATGCAGAAATTTGCCTTATGGTTGCAACAACCTTAACTTCTGATCACGTGTGTGATGTGATTGTCCCCCATTCAATGCAACAGAACAAATACTGCAGCCGCAGTGCTCGCAGTTAGCATATTGTGTTGTACAAGTAAAGACAGTATTGATAGAGAAAGTGCTGCTTCTATAGCAGTTTCTCAAGGTTTGCTGGCTGATCCTCAAATTAAGGGATGTCAATGTTGAGGTTTTCTCCGCAGTTTTCCCTAACCCATATAGAGCAAATGTGTCTTTATCGCGCTTGTTCTTGCACTTATTTATTTTATTCAGATGCTAGATAATAATAGCATTTGATGAAGAGTAGTAAATTAACGCATGAGAAAAGATTACTAGCACACGGGTTCAAAAAAGTGAAAAATTACTTCATTATTATTGATTTACTGCATTTGTTAAAAGATTTCAGTATTCTATTAGCATATAAAATGGACAGTTTCTAATAACATTGTAGGAGGAAGATGACTGTTTGTACAACAAAGATGCACTTATAATACATCACATAAGTATTTTGGCATTATATTTAATGTGTTTGAAATTTGTTTCAATAAACATAACAAGCGTCTTTCGAATACTTCCTCCAATAAAGCATTATACTTAAGTAAACATACAAACGTGGCCAACATGCTGTCAGTGTTAACACTAAACATCATTACACCGTAATAATTATTATAATTTACATACTTCAGAAGAATGCTCTCCAATTGAGACCACATTTCTAATTTCATGTGTGCACTTACCGACTCTGTGATGCAATGAATATCATTTTGATTATTTACACACTGATAAATTTTCATATATTTTAGTACATCAATATATTTGTGACACACCCTCAAAATTAACCAACAAAAAGTACAGAAACACTGCATTGAGATTAATGATCCACCTGCTATCTTTTTTAAAGTATCTAATGTTACATAGTTCATCAAACGAATTAATTTTGTCCATTTGCAACCACTTAATTTGTTGCTGCTCAAATCTCTGAATGTACTTCTGCCACTTGTTAGCAGGGTCCATTCTTGTTGAGGAATAAGATTATCTAATTGTTCCCGTAAACCTGGAAATAGTTATAAGAGACATCTGTTTTAGGACTGTTCTTGCATATTTCCTTCTCTGTCTCTAGAAACATGTACTAGATACAAATCGTTTACTTCAAAGTGTTTAATACACACAACTGAATTCTTTGTTGGCGTGAAAATATTTCATAGTATACGAGTAGCTTCCAGCCACATAACTTATCTTTTCAGTTGGAAATTTGAGAACTGTAATGTAACACACTCACTTAAAGCACTCTAGTAATTGTTGGTACGCACAGAAACATAACATTTAGGAGCCATCTGTAAATAAAAGAATATGGATAATTTAATTTCATATTTTAATAAAAGTCTAAACTTCTTTATTTCAGTTCTCTGAATTTATTTTTCTTAGAGGTTATGCCTATATTAGAAGTAGCCATTACTACGTGCTTCATCTTTTGATTCCTTTTCAGATTTTACTTTTATGATTCACTTATTGTTAATGGTTTAATTTGGTGACGTACATGTTGTCATGCTACTGTCCATCCAAGTGGTTATGTCACACGGTCATCAAAACAGGGGAAATCACATGACAGTTACTTACTTAATGGGACCCTTTTCTTTAAATTATTTTAAATAGTTGTATAATATTACGTAAACTTCCAATTCCGTACAGCAAATATTTGCAGAGAAGAACCTAACAGCTCAGCCACTAGTCCTTACAAAGAGGACAGGAGAAACGAGTGGGACAAACAGGGAAGAGATATAACCATTCGGCTGGACAGTACCTATTTATTCTCTTCATAGTTAGCAATCAGTGTATTACGAAGATTTCAGTTCAGAATTACACTGCCTTTTAGCTCAACATGATACAACTGGCAAGCCGGCAAAGCCGATGATGCCAGACGCTGCCACCCAGAGCTCGAGCAGCGATCACTTCGAGGAATCCAGCAGATGTTACGCCAAGTGGGAGAAGAAAGTCGAGCAGGAGGAGCTGTGGCATCAGCAGAAATTGGAGAATCGTCTTTTCCACTCCTCTTTGTTCATAGGTACAGTAACTGTTTACATTCTGAAGTAGAAGCTCTTTCGGCTATGCACAAGCAGAATCCCAGAGTAGTGCAATCAACTAGTCGGCCACTGTTGTTATTCCATTTCAACATGCTTGGGATGGGAACATTTAAAGTATAACTCAATTTAAGCCATGGCCCTTAAAATTAAAAATATTTGATTCTGATTTAGGCTACATTCATCCCCTTTACAAATGTGTACTGCAAATAGCAAGCGCTGTAATAAAAATATCTGATTTGTCGGCATTTCCAGCACAAAGGATTGCGGTACTCTGGAAATCCACATACTCTGTGAACAAGTTCAGGAGACTTCGATTCTTACTGGTAGGGAATAGGGCATTTATCCAGTGGATTCACTTGTTCAATTTGTCTTAGTTCATAGAACCTGTTCTTAAATGTTTGTAGTAAAACAAATTAGGTTCTTGACATAAAAGGAAGAATATTAATTTAACATTTTAACACGAAATTATAGTTTTTTAATTTGACATTAAATATAATCATATCATATTATTAAATTATTGTTTCTTATCCAAGTGTGCAGGTAGTCAAAACAGAAATACAAAATCGATGGCCCAGCTTGAAAGGGAAACAACTCAAAATTTAAAGTTTAAAGAAACCTGCATTTTGAAGCTTTATGTTGCTGTGAAGAATCAAAAGATCGTTTAACTTAATCCAAATTCAATTAATCATGTTTTATGTATGGTTGAAGCTTTAAACTTCATTTTTCTCAAAACTTTAAATTTTGAGTTGTTTCTCTTTAGAACTGGCCTGTCGATATTACTATGTTTGCAGGCTTGAAAATGATCTGCAATTACTTTGGCAGTCGTCTACCAATATCCCTTTCTCTTTGAGTGCTAATATCGCATACACAATTATGAACCATAATTCATTATTCAAAAACATAATTTAAATAAATAAATAGATTTTCGACTACAAAATACATTATTAAGCACATTAATAAGATGGGGTAAAGGTTGGTAATATCGTGATATGAGTAATATCGTGATAGTTGGTATGAGAATTTATTATAATTTTACTTATCGAGACAAAAATCTGTTTTTTGTGACAATGTATTAAGGACAAGTTCGTGGACAAGTTGCTGCATAAAATTGGTCCTTCTCTCGCTCTGTAAAACCATGATAAGCTATCAAACACAGTATCACGATATTACTCTTATCACAATATTAACAAGATTTACCCTACTTCGTTTTCCTCTCTCCTACAATTTGCTGTTCCATTTGAATGAAATATGTTATTTCCTTCTTTTAAAGTATTACCAATTCATAGGGAATGGAATATTTCTCGAATTTTGGAAAAAAATATTTCTCAACATCTAATTACAGTAAATATGCATTCTTCAATTCATTTATGCCTGATTTGAACTCGTGAAACATCGCAAAATCCGTATCAAGTCGGGAATGCGATTTTTTAAGCAATTAGCGAATTATGTGCGCGAATTTTCAATTTTTAATTCTTTTTACTACAATCGATAATCGATAGCTGTCGCACACATAAGGTCGATATTTATGGTCGCTAGTATTGCACATTCGATACTGAATCTGTTTTAGTCAACGAGCTAGAAGGTTTTAATTCAAATACCTGGTCTAAACACACTCCTGACATCATATCTGATATATATATGTAGCGATGTGCGAGAATCGTATTGTGAGCCTGCTGAATGCATCCTTAGTTCATATTATTTTGGAGCGTGTTGAGTGTGTTTGTTTTATTTGTTTATAGTGTCACACATAGGCGAAAAAACATTATTATCATGTTTCCATGCAAGTGAGGCTACGAGAATGCTTAATAATAAAATAGCTCCAAGGGTCAGAGCTTTCCAGTATAAAAGGCATGGGTTTTATTGCACAGACGAAAGTACAGTCATGTGTAAATTTTGTAATTGTGAGGTCTCGTGGGAAAGAAGTCGATAAAACATGCATCAGCGATTAATTTTTGCAAGGAAGATGAACAATCTCTTGTGCTGACTTCTATTGCTACTTATTTTTTGCAGTGTGCAAAACAAAAAAAAAAAAAACTTGCGAATATCTGGGAAAAAGTGTTTAAAGACTATAAAAACGAACATACCAATTTCCAAGCTCGAAAACGAACAATGTGAAAATACTGAAAAATTCAATTGAAAGCACCGATTTTCCCATTTGAAAATCCCACATTTTGCACTTTGAACTCAACAAAAGATTCCAGTCTCTAACGATTCAGAATGCTGTATGGTTGCTGGGTCATTACTAGTCAATATCATTTAAGCTGTGCTCATGTTTGAATCTAAATCCACACAGCAATCAAGTCTTCAAAAGGCTTGTTTTTTAAGATCCGATGCATGCGAGGTGAGAGACCACACTACACGAGCAATAGTGAGTGGTTTGTAAAGCTAAGAGGTGTGTGGTCAGAAGTGCATTCTACCTTAATTGTCTCAAATTCGGCAATCCTGAGTATGAGGCTTTTACATGAGGTGGGTCCTTCATCTTTCCATGCAAGAAATGTTTATCATCAGAAAGATTGTCAAGGGGTGACAGTACAAAAGTTCATGTCAGTTCACATCATATTTCAATCAAGCTATCACTGGTGAGAGAACAACAGGATGCAGTCTGCAATAGATCGCCTACCAAGAAAATTTTATCTTCTGAGAGAACATTAAGTCTGCAAGAGATACGTACATGATACCGAATCTCTTTTCCAACTAGAAACAGTAAGATTAAACATGCAAAATACATGCGATACCCTCAGTCAAGTACTTAGTTATGTCAATATTCTAGAATCTGACATAAGAGATCTAAAAGAGAACTCTTCACTTAAAAATTACATGTGTTTGCTAGTAGCTAACAGAAATTCCTCCAGTGCCTTGACATGGTAGTGTGGTCCAAAAAACCGAACTTTCAAAAATTCAAATTCCCACAAGGCTAATATCATGCATTAATGCGTAAAACAAGCACAAAAAATTTCATTAAAATATTACCATTTACAAGTCGCTCCAGAGCTGAGAAGTTTATAATGTGTAACATAGTAAAAGAAAAAAGTCAGAGCAGCTTTGAAGGAGTAGAAAACTCTTATCGGTGTTTGGATAAAAGTTATAGAAGAAACTGTTTCTATTCATCTTCGTTAATGTCTCATTGTACTTTTGGAACAGGTTGATAGTTAGTTCTGTCGTGTCATTTTCTACTTTCGTCTAAGAGGAGCAATCACGAAGTTCCTTGAAAACCACTCTGTAGGAAGTCTGTGCAGGAAAGGTTGAGATTTGACTCTTCCTATTTCAATCTTCAAATAAATAACTGGTTCTTAATGTTACAGGATTTTCCAATTTCAGGTTTTCCAATTTAGCCATGGTCTGTAGTCATTGAGGAGTATCAGGTTTCTGTGGAGGCTGCAAGTTTGTTACTATATTTTCCTTTTTTTGCTGGTTAAACGAATTGAGTCCACAACAGACCACATTATCTAAAGCCTGTTTAGGAAATGATGATGATGATGATGATGATGATGATTGTGATGATTTTTATTTTTCTCTGTGGTCACTTGGTCATCAAAAAAGCAACCAGTTGCTCAGAGAGAAACCAAAGATGTTGGCAAAATGCCATAATAGCCTATAAATTTGCTTTCTTATCTACAGTTTGGTTGGGATATTTCTTATGGAGAGTAAGAAGCTTGATATCATTATATGGACTTTGAATACCAATAGATGCTTTGTTCCACTCTCTAATGTTATCTAGTGTCTCAGCAATGGCTTCAGCTACAAATACTGCTGCACAATCTGGAAGATTGACTCTATCCAAGGCACTGACTACTTTAGGTAACTCGAATATGTTTTTAGGAACACTAGGTGGTGAGGAGGGAACAACTGACACAGGTAATAATGTTGAAAATGAAGATAATGATTCAGACAGTCAATATTCATTCTCGCTATCAGATTCACTAGGTGATTAACATGATGAAGAGGTAGGAGGAAGGTCGGTCGCTATACCTTTCTTGGATATAAATGCACTTCTTCATGTCCACCAAGTTAGCTCTGTGGTAGTGCCTCCAGACTAGCTGGCCTGGGTTCGATTCCCGACAGGGTCAGAAATTTTCATGTAAAATTTCTACCTCAGGACTAGGAGAGATGGTGGTGCACAACTTCTAATCACTAAATTGTGCACCAGTATTGTAGGGCCGCGATAAGTAGCGACTTCTGAGAGCGGGGAAGTGGGGAAAAGAGATGACAACCTCGTCACCTCTGTGTGCATTCTGCGGACCTCAGATAACACTGAGTATCACTAGTACGAAAACATTACCTCCTCACAGTTTGTATTTAGCAATGGAGCAACTAAGATCAACTCGACGGCGTGGCCAAGTAATACACAGTAGAGAGAGGAAGATTATAAAGAATATAATAGAATGTTGTGGCAAAGAGGCTCGAAACACAGGCTAATCGCT
Source organism: Periplaneta americana (assembly GCF_040183065.1). Classification (NCBI taxonomy): domain Eukaryota; kingdom Metazoa; phylum Arthropoda; class Insecta; order Blattodea; family Blattidae; genus Periplaneta; species Periplaneta americana. The sequence goes on along the minus strand of NC_091124.1, from coordinate 61,025,067 downwards.
CCTCTAAGGCAGGCTACATCCAGAGCTGCTGAATACACTGGCGTTAGTAATGCAAATGTCATAAGAATCCGGAAAATGGCTAGCGAGCGACCAGATGACATTGAAACAACTCCTGGTAAAAAGAGTTAAGACTTTATTTCTACTGTCATTACAGCTTATTGCTGTTTCATCAATAATTCGCATTATTTAAAAATAAATTTTAAGTCGATTATTTATTTTTTCCTGTAAGGAAATTTTACAATGATAGTACGCCTAATTACTCGTACTTCAGAAATTTCAGAGTTGATTTACAAGCTATTTTTCATTGAAATAATTTGGTAAATTAGCTATATACTGAACACTGTAGATGGTTTTAAAAACAAATAACACCTGTCAAATTATCTGCAAAAGTGAACCATCCAACTGCAGATTTATATTTGAAGACTTCGAATAAATAATGAACTAAGTTATCATCATCATCATCATCATCATCATCACCACCATCAACAACATCGCCCTCGGTAGCGCAGTTGGTATAGCTCTGGCCTTCTATGCTCGAGGTTGCGGGTTCGATCGCGGCCGAGGTCGATGGCATTTAAGTGTGTTTAAATGTGACAGGCTCATGTCAGTAGATTTACTGGCATGTAAAAGGACTCCTGCGGAACAAAAATTCTGGCACACTGGCGACGCTGATATAGCCTCTGCAGTTGCGAGCATTGTTAAATAAACCGTAAATTAAATCAACAACAACAACATATAGCGCTGGCCTTCAATGCTCGAGGTTGCGGGTTCGATTCCGGCTGAGTCGATGGCATTTAAGTGTGTTTAAATGCGACAGGCTCATGTCAGTGGATTTACTGGCATGTAAAAGAACTCCTGCTGGACAAAATTCAGACACACCAGCGACGTTGATATAACCTGTACAGTTGCGAGCGTCGTTAAATAAACATAATTATATCAACAACAACATTGGTACCACAGCCTATTGCAGACCTTGACCGCTCTTCCAGTGCTCCAACATTTGTTTCTATCTTTCGCATTCCTTTTCCACCCTTGTACTTTCAGTAAGAAAGTGCCATTTTAAAATATTCAAGGTGGCCAATCTATATATATATATTTGTATTTTACTTACTTATTGCTTAATGTTTAATAACGTCATAAGGAATTTGTGCAGTACACACTAGTTTCAGTAATGAGCTTATGAGCATAAATAAAAGTTTGCTACTATAGCCATAGAGAGTTGTCTTGTTATCATTTGCGGAAATTCACTTCATCTGTAGAGCAAATGTTTTTTGTACGGTAGTACTATTGTAGAACGCTGTCAAGGAGTCTCAGTTATCGCGATTATGTCATACATATGTGATCAGGGGTCATTCTCAGACTAGAGAGCTCAGCTCGCTACTTATCGCGGCCCTACAATATACCTGGGTTAAATCCTAAATCTCTTCACAGTGCATATGAAAAGAAGGTATATGTCACTGTTAATAGTGATTTGTCTGTCGGATGGGGATGTTAAGCCTGGCAGTCCCCTTGGTGCTATTCAACAGGAGTAGGCTACGTGCTGGCACCGGGTTTCCCCCTTCTTTCTTCCTCACCTTCATCATCATCCTCATCATTTCCTACACTACACTTACACGAACACTTACACATATACTCACCCTAAACACTTACTCATACATTCACTCTAATACACGACATAACTCCTCACAGATACACATCATGCATAATGCGGCCTGCTGAAGTGGTGTGCAACTTGAAAATGGGTCACAGTCCTGCCATCTATCTGCAGTATGCAGAACCCAAATCACGCAAGTGAAGTGGATAGGTATTAGACATACACACAATTCACTTCTTCATACCGAGGTCTCTTCATTCATTCTTGGTTTCTTTTGCAACTGTTTTTAGATCAGCACCTTCTATGCTACTTCAAAATACGTCTTCTCTTTGCATTTCAAGAAATATCTGGTCCTCCTCATTTCTAATCTCTTTCATTGCATGTGTCATAGCAGTATCAAACAACTAGCCCAGATATCTTTTATGTGTTTTGTTTTATTATATCACTTCCTCGCTGTCTAGCTCTTTTTTTTTTTTTTTTAGATCCAGGTATTTATCATATAGTTTGGGAAGTTTCTTAACATACAAATCTATTCGCAGGGCTGGAATCCTTGAATGCTCCCTTAGGCCAATCTGTAACTATATAGGAGGGGCTTGTCTTTGTCCAAGAGATGAAACTGTACACATTGGAACATGTCTAATCCACGTGGTAATCTTGCTGTCAACAATTTAGAGATTGGCTTCCCAAGGAACCAGTTTATAGGGGAAGATCTCAAACTATTTAGACATAGTCATTTACTCGTACCTGATAAAATTGACATAAATTATTAGAGTGGAACGACCTCTAGATAGCACTTCATTAATTAAAATTTAAAACAGCAGTTTGATTGTCAAGAGACAAAAACAAAGTATGTAGAGCTAAGATCAGAAGAACTTCAGTTTTGGCATAGTATCATGGACCACCCAGTCCATGCTTATTTTCTTCTTTCATATTGTTGGACAGGGAACCTTAAGTGTCGTAAATGTGTAGAAAATAGTGTAAAAAAAAACTCATTTGTAACTTGTTTTAGAATCACTGTACCTATTTTTGTCTCAGGCTGCCAAAAATTAATTATGTGGGAGGATTTTTTAAAGTTTTATATCAATAGTGATGTAAGTTCATAATTATGCGGGTCCAAGGAACAAATCTGTGATAAAAATGAATAATAATATAGGAAAATAAAACAATTAGATACTTGGAATACGGTATTGACAGTCTACTGAAGATATCACTCTCTTCTCCACCAAAGTGTGCAGGATAATTTCCTCTTCATCCTTAACTTCCTTTCCCAAAAGTGGCAAACAGGCAAAGAGATTCATTGGACACAACATGCGTTCAGCAACTGATCCACTAAATCCTCAGTGTGAGAAACCACAAGCCTCACACATCATTGCGAAGATGGTACAAGTGCCAGCTTGCACCTCACATGCCTCGATTCTTAAAACCAAGCCTGTATTAGTGGTGGTAGAGGTATATGTGAGAAAAGTAAAATTGGTTCCATTGACTGATGTTTCGAAAGTGGTAAATGTTTAGTACATCATCCCTACTTCTTAGGAAAGCCATACTATATTTTTGGTCCACGAAAAGTATTCGTCATTTATGGAAAGACTCAATCCTGCCACTTTCTGCAATGACATATTGTATTTTACCTGGACCAAAGATACAATATGGCATTGCTAGAAGTGGCAGTGATATGCTGAACATGTTAAATTAACTTTATGTAACAGTATGTGGTATAAGTGTGTATTGCAGATGCATCTTCGGATAGTATAGTATTTCTTTTAAGTCCTTATGTGGAGCACAGGGCTACAACAAACAAGCACTACTTTTTCCTATTTCTGGCTGGGGCATCTTGGGTTAATTCAAACAATATGTCGATATGAGCAGCTATTGAAAGCTAGTTAGTTGGTGTTGTTCTGTGGACTTCTTACACTTTATCTACCGTTATTGTGTTGGAGATAAGAACGTTGGGAGAAAGTAAAAAAGATTCTGCACATGCATAGAACAGCACTTGACCCACACTGCCGCATTTCCAGGAAACATCAGTCGTTTCTGAATAAGGAACACCTAAACGCATGTATTTCCTGCTTCTATTGTTTTTATTTAATTTGTGTATATAGTATAATGCTGTATATTATACTGTATTTGTGCATATAATAGTATAGTAGGTAGGACAATGTCTGTGATATGATGTGTCTGTAGTGAGGCAACCCTCAGCTACTGAGCGCACAGATGAAGTGTCAAAAATCTACTCCCATTCTTTGTGACGTGAGTCAGCTTTTTAAATTATGCAAGAACATGTTGAATTGCAGTTTTCCTTTATTTGTAGCTGTTTATTATTATGTTATTTAATATTTTTAAATTTGCGGTCATTAACGGAGAGAACTGATTGTTAAGAAATTAGAATGACACCACTGGATATATCAATGGATCTGCAGATGCGATTACTGGAGTTGCGATGTTTTAACCTTATGACCAGAGATTTCAACGTTGGCTACGATGATGAACAAGCATGTCCATAAGCGAAAGCTTTAATGTTATAATTTCAAGTTATCATAATACACACTTTTTATTAGGAATTTTGTGCATTACAGGTCATTATGCAATGCAAAAAAGAGAGAGGGACTGACTTTATTTAGAAATAGACCTATGTAGATAAATTAACGTGAAACAACCTCAAGTGAAGTATTCATATCATGAAATAATGTTATTTAATTATTATGTCTATTTACAATCCCCTTCTAGTTACTTTCTTCTCACTGCGTATGGGAGGTAACTTGGGCATGGAGTTCTACCTTGTTGGCTCCAAAATGCCTTCATTGCATGTAAAGACGACACCTTTACACTTATAACTTTGCTCCAAAACATGACAGCTTTCCCTCACTTTCTTCACCACTTAACTGTAGGAACGAGCAAAGAATAAACACTTAGCTCAGTTGCCAATTCTTGAAGTCATTGTCATATTTTATTTCTGCCACTTGCATAAGAGTTGAGGGGAAAATGGGAGTTTATGAGGGTTTACTAATTCTAGGAAAAAAGACTGTCATGTTTTGGAGCAAGGCATGCCCTCACCATTATTACAATCTATAAAGTGTCACATTCAAGTACAGTATTCCGAAATTTTCGCATTGTTTACATTGTGTGAATACTGGGTGAAAGAGTTAGTGACAAAATTTTATCTGGAGAACTTTTAATTGCACAACTGAACAACACGTGCAACATAGCATGTCTTAGTAGTCTACTGTGGTGTAACTTGTATTGTTATATTGATATATACACTTCTATCACAATTCAATTGACAACGGAAGACAGCACAGGATTAACTTCTTTCTTTAAAGAAAGCGTCTATTCATCTGGGAATTTTACCTTATAATCACGCTTTCTGAGGGAAATGCCATTGTTGTTATTCGTGAATTCACAGACAACAATCACCAACAATAAGTCAATTGTTGACACAATGGAATGAAATATAAATGTAAAATACTCCTTCTGATCAGCATATTATATACCACAAATGCCAATAAACGGGGGAAAAATCATTTTTAAAATAAAAAAGAAATGGTGAGTGATGGAAAATTTCTGACTTCATATTTGGAATCAGCAGATGGCAATATGTAAGAAACACCCGAAATTATTTATTTAACAAAATCATTGACCAGTGGACCTCAGAATGGCTCGAAATTAACACAGGAGTAAAACGGGATTGCAGTCTCTCCCTTCTTCTGTTTATAATGCACATGAACGAAATAATCTTCAGGAACTGAGACAAATGCGACATGATCAATTCCAGATTAACAAATTTAAAAATAGGTTCATTGATAACCTACTTTTAATATCGTTTGCAGAAAATAATTTACAATACTCTGTACATAATTTAGACATCATTGCAAAAAATATAACATGGAAATAAATACAGGAAAAAAAAAAGTTATGCCCTTCTGGTGAAAAACCCTGTCCCAAGTAAAATATGTTTGAATGGCAAAATTTTAGAATGAGTTAATTATTTTATATTATCTTGGCTACAAATTAATATTTGATAATGATTTGGATAGTCTATAATAAGCAAAATTGCAAAATACACCAAAACTATGGAAATAATAAACAGGATAATGAAACCTTCCCTGATACAGAAAAGCACTAGAATACGCCTTTAACAAACCTTGCACTCTGTTATGGTAGTGAGGCATGGACATTAAGGTGAATGGATGAAAGCATGAGATTTATGCGAAGAACAGCATAATATACAAAATGGGACCATAAACGCAAATACGACATAATGGAAGAACTCAGTCTGGAATCATTCTATTTCATATAAAAATATCAGAACTGGATGAGCCATTTGCAATGTATGAGATCCCACATAATTCCAAATGCTATGCTTCACTATCAACCCCAGGGGAAAAGATACCTGGGACGTTCGAAAAAGAGTTAGGGAGAAAATTTCTCTTCATTATGAGATTGTAATAGTCCACATGGCCTAATACTTGTATAGATGATGATGATGATGATGATGATGATGATGATGAAGATGAAGTCAGGTAGGTAGAGGTGTTTGGGAATGCTTCTTGTTGCGCAGTAGCAAAATGGAACAAAAGCATGGTGTGGTTGTTTTGGTTTTCGCACACCCATACTGCATATGAAAGGAATTTCCCGCCATCGAGTACAGTTAAGGGAAAATTATTATGTGCTGACAATAAATTCTGAATATTATTGTTTTTACAAAATATGCTAATTTGAGGCTTTTGTGCCACAAGAAACTGAAAATATGCTACATTACATGCTCAGTAGTCCATTATATACGAGAAAGCCTGATATATGCGAAAATATGTACAATTAATTTTGAATATTCGTTATTACATCCATTCAAATCATGTATAAAATAATTTTCTATGACATGCAAATGGAGAGTAAAAATATGCAGTTCCATACGAATCCTCACCCTATTAATATGCCATTCACTGAAGGCGAGTGAATGCAATGACCCATGCTTGACCACCAAGTTTATTTTGTTTCTTTGCAGATGAGATCGCACTTGGCATACCAGTGCCAGAATTCGGACTAGAGGCCATGCCAACTGATATAGAAGCCAGGAACGAAAATCTCGTGCCAGATCCCATGTTAGATCCTAAGCCAGCTGACATTCTAGCTGCCATAGAAGCTGGCAAGCAAGACTTCATGCCAGATCCCATGTTAGAACCTATACCAGCTGCCATAGAAGCTGGCAAAAAAAATCTCATGCCGGATCCCATGTTACATCATATGCCAGGTGCCATAGAAGCTGGCAAGCAAGATCTCATGCCAGATCGCATGCTAGATCCTATGCCAGCTGCCGTGTTAGCTGCCATAGAAGCTGGCAATCAAGATCTCATCCTAGATCCCATGTTAGATCCTATTCCAGCTGCCATAGAAGCTGGCAAGCAAAATCTCATGCCAGATCCCATGTTAGATGCTATGCCAGCTGCCATGCCAGTTCCCATGCTAGATACCATGGCAGATCCCATCCCTGCTGCCATGCCAGATCCCGTACCAGCTACCATGCTAGATCCGATACAAGCTACCATGTTAGCTGCCATGCCACCACCCATGTTAGATCTCATGCCAGCCCCAATGTTAAATGCTATACCAGACCCCATGTTAGCTGCCATGCCAATTCCCATGTTAGATGCCATGCCAGATCCCGTCCCTGCTGCCATATCAGCTCCCATGTTAGCAGCCATGCCAGATCTCATGCGAGCCCCCATGGTAGATCCCATGCCGGCACCTTCATTGGAACATCTACCAGCAGAAGAAGATGAGGAAAGAAGAACGAAGGGTTGCTGCTGGCCCTTTATGAGATATGTATCTTGTAGCCTTCGTCGTCTACCTGCCATAGAAGCTGGCAAGCAAGATCCCATGTTAGATCCTATGCCAGGTGTCATACTAGCTGTCATAAAAGCTGGCAAGCAAGTTCTCTTGCCAGATCGCATGTTAGATCCTATGCCAGCTCCCATGCTAGCTGCCATTGAAGTTGGCAAGCGTGATCTCATGCCAGATCTCATGTTAGATCTAATGCCAGCTGCCATGAAAGGTGGCAAGCAAAATCTCTTGCCAGATCCTATGTTAAATCCTATGCCAGCTGCCATGCTAGCTGCCATGCCACTTCCGATGCTAGCTACCATGGCAGATCCCGTCCCTGCTGTCATGCCAGATCCCGTACCAGCTGCCCTGCTAGATCCCATACCAGCTACCATGCTAGCTGTAATGCCACCACCTATGTTAGATCCCATGCTAGCTGCCATGCCAGCCCCCTCCTTAAAAGCCATGCCAGACCCCATTCTAGCTGCCATGCCAGTTCCCATGTTAGATGCCATGCCAGATCCCGTCCTTGCTGCCATGTCAGCTCCCATGTTAGCAGCCATGCCAGATTTCATGCGAGGCCCCATGGTAGATCCCATGCCAGTATCTTCATTGGAACATCTACCAGCAGAAGGGGAAAAGGAAAGAAAAACTAAGGGTTGCTACCGGCCCTTTATAGGATATGAATCTTGTAGACTTCGTCGTCTACCTGCCATAGAAGCTGGCAAGCAAGATCCCATGTTAGATCCTATGCCAGCTGTCATACTAGCTGCCATAGAAGCTGGCAAGCAAGATCTCGTGCCAGATCGCATGTTAGATCATATGCCAGCTGTCATGCCATCTGCCATAGAAGCTGACAAGCAAGATCTCATGCCAGATCGCATGTTAGATCCTATGCCAGCTGCCATGGAAGCTGGCAAGCAAGATCTCATGCCAGATCGCATGTTAGAACTTATGCCAGCTCCCATGCTAGCTACCATTGAAGCTGGCAAGCATGATCTCATGCCAGATCTCATGTTAGATACTATGCCAGCTGCCATAGAAGGTGGCAAGCAAAATCTCATGCGAGATCCTATAATAGATCCTATGCCAACTGCCATGCTAGCTACCATGCGAATTCCCATGCTACCTACCATGGCAGATCCCGTCCCTGCTGCCTTGCCAGATCCCATACCAGCTGCCATGCTAGATCCCGTAGCAGCTACCATACCAGCTGCCATGCCACCTCCCATGTTAGATCCTATGTTAGCTGCCATGTCCGCCCCCATCTTAAATGCTATGCCAGACCCCATTCTGGCTGCCATGCCAGTTCCCATGTTAGATGCCATGCCAGATCCCGTCCCTGCTGCCATGTCAGCTCCCATGTTAGCAGCCATGCCAGATCTCATGCGAGCCCCCATGGTAGATCCCATGCCGGCATCTTCATTGGAACATCTACCAGCAGAAGAAGATGAGGAAAGAAGAACGAAGGGTTGCTGCTGGCCCTTTATAAGATATGTATCTTTTAGGTTTCGTTGTCTAGCTGCTGGCAAACAAGATCTCATGACAGATCCTATGTTAGATCTTATGCCAGCTGCCATAAAAGCTGGCAAGCAAGATCTCATGGCTGATCGCATATTAGATTCTATGCCAACTGCCATGCTAGCTGCCATTGAAGCTGGCAAGCATGATCTCATGCCAGATCGCATGTTAGTTCCTATGCCAGCTGCCATAGATGCTGGCAAGCGAGATCTCATGCCTGATCCCATTTTAGATCCTATGGCAGCTAGAGTGGCTGCCATAGAAGCTGGCAAGCATGATCTCATGCCAGATCGTATGTTAGATCCTATGGCAGCTGCCATAGGAGCTGGCAAGCAAGATCTCCTGTCAGATCCCATGTTAGATCCTATGCCAGCTGTCATAGAAGCTGGCAAGCAAGATCTCATGCCAGACCCCATGTTAGATCCTATGCCAAATACCATAGAAGCTGGCAAGGAAGATCTCATGCCAGATCCCATTTTAGATCCTATGCCTGCTGCCATGCTAGCTGCCATAGATGCTGGCGAGCAAAATCTCATTTCAGATCTCATGTTAGATCCTATGCCAATTGCCATAGAAGCTGGCAAGCAAGATCTCATGCCATATCTCATGTTAGATCATATGCCAGCTGCCATGCTAGCTGCCATAGAAGCTGGCAAGCATAATCTCATGCGAGATCCCGTGTCAGATGCTGTGCCAGATGCCATAGAAGCTGGCAAGCATGACCTCATACCAGATACCATGTTAGATCCAATGGCAGCTGCCATAGAAGCTGGCAAGCAAGATCTCATGCCAGATACCATGTTAGATCCTATGGCAGCTGCCATAGAACCTGGCAAGCGTGATCTCATGCCAGATCGCATGTTAGATCCTATGCCAGCTGCCACAGAAACTGGGAAGCAAGATCTCATGCCAGATCTCTTGTTAGATCCTATGCTAACTGCCATGCTAGCTGCCAATGAAGCTGGCAAACAAAATCTCATGCCAGATCCCATGTTAGATCCTATGCCAGCTGCCATGCCAGTTCCCATGCTAGCTTTCATGGCGTATCCCGTCCCTGCTGCCATTCCAGATCCCGTACCAACTGCCATGCTAGCTGCCGTGCCACAACCCATGTTAGATCCTGTGCTAGCAGCCATTCCAGACCCCATTCTACCTGCCATGCCAGTTCCCATGTTAGATGCCATGCCAGACCCTGTCCCTGCTGCCATGTCAGCTCCAATGTTTGCAGCCATGCCAGATCTCATGCGAGCCGCCATAGTAGATCCCATGCCATCACCTTCATTGGAACATCTATCAGCAGAAGAAGATGAGGAAAGAAGAACGAAGGGTTGCCTCTGGTCCTTCATAAGATCTGTATCTTGTGGGCTTCGTCGTCTTTTTTGGGGTAAGTAGTTATAAATTTTATGTCTAAGAGCCATTTCCAGATAGATCGCCCTTATCTTGTTTTTATGTTTCCCTGACCATTTGTTCATATTCAAGCAATTCTGTTAGAATAATTTTAGATTATGTGCACTGCTTAATGTTACCATCTATTAAAACTTTCATTTTGTTTGGCGGCATTTTTCTTGATGTGGTAAAAATATGTCTGATATCATGCTCCGTCCCTTGCTTCTACTCAATGAACAGTGAAAGATAATTTCATATTAACAATGTATCAGGTCTATTTGCTTATCTTAGGACAGTGTTTCTCAACCGATGGCTTGCGTTCTCCTGTGTAGCCTATACTTGATCAGTGAAGTGGTAGGTCCAGTCTTCATTGTCCATAATAAAGGTGCTTAATTTGACACTTTACATATTACTAATATTCATTGAGTTAATCTGTGCATTACGTGTTAGAAACATGGTATGATTATGTTCATGACTGTTTAATAATAACTTTTTAATGGTTGTCACGTGTTAAAGTGACTTCACTGTTTATGGTATTTATTATGAGGGCACTTAATAAATAATAAATTCTACGTGAAATCGAACTGCGACACTTTTTCAGCCTTATTGAATAATAGTTTTGTTCAAATACTGTTATAAATAAAGTGAAACAAATGTGCTAGGCTACGAGCGTGAATGTGTAGTATAAGAAGTGCTTAGTTAGTGAAGTTTATAATAGGGAAAATTTTTAGGGAAATAGTCTACGAGGGTTAGGTGTTGTATATTAAATAAAGTTAAACGTATTATGTTATTTAGAAGACGGCAGTAAGTTATGAAAAGGGGAATGAAGTGAATGTAGAAATAGGACAAGAAATGAATTTTGTAAGTGAAAGTGAAAAGGATATGAAGAAAAGGCTTCAAGGGTCAGATGACGGCTGTGTTAAAATTGTAAACAGTGTAAGTAAGGAAATGGCCCGAATACAGAAATGCGAAGGGTCAGCAGGACCAAGTATATTGAGGAATATATATCATATCATATAATAATGAATTGTTTTATAATTTTAGTCAACAACTTATTTATTAATACAGAAAACAATTTTTTGTTATTTCACATCACAACTTTGTCACAAATACTTTCGATTTTTAAAAAATCATATTCAGGTAGAGAGACATAGATTGACAAATTGAACATAGGTGAAATGGAAGAATATATATATTGTGTACACTGTGTGGAATGTGAGTAGGAAGGGAGAGGGGAGTTTTATCGAGAAGCCAGATTGCGTCATGCAGAAATTTGCCTTATGGTTGCAACAACCTTAACTTCTGATCACGTGTGTGATGTGATTGTCCCCCATTCAATCTAACAGAACAAATACTGCAGCCTCAGTGCTCGCAGTTAGCATATTGTATTGTACAAGTAAAGACAGTATTGATAGAGAAAGTGCTGCTTCTATAGCAGTTTCTCAAGGCTTGCTGGCTGATCCTCAAATTAAGGGGTGTCAATGTTAAGGTTTTCTCCGCAGTTTTCCCTCAACCCATATAGAGCAAATGTTGTGTCTTTATCGCGCTTGTTCTTGCACTTATTTATTTTATTCAGATGCCAGATAATAATAGCATTTGATGAAGAGTAGTAAATTAACGCATGAGAAAAGATTACTAGCACACGGGTTCAAAAAAGTGAAAAATTACTTCATTATTATTGAATTAATTCTTTTGTTAAAAGATTTCAGTATTCTATTAGCGTATAAAATGGACAGTTTCTAATAACATTGTAGGAGGAAGATGACTGTTTGTACAACAAAGACGCAAAAGATGTGTTTTGTAAAATTAAAACAATTTAGTAGCACTATATTAACTAGTTATATGCTACTTATTGGAGAATATTAAATTAATGACTTTTCCATGAGATCTGTTACTTTCTCATATGCTCCATTAGAAATCTCTTATCATATGGAAACGTAATAAACAAATGTAATAAAATTGTAAACCAGATTATGTTCTGTTCATAGCAATGTAGTAATTTTGTATCATAATTTTGTATCTGGTTGAGTGGAAGAGAAGGCCGAAATAAACCATTATTATTATTATTATTATTATTATTATTATTATTATTATTATTATTATTATTATTATTTTATTGTTAGCCTACATGCAAAGTAGAATTATACTGTACTTTTGTTACCGAAATAACTTTTACGCTAATTAGTGCTATTATTAAAAATAAAATAATTAATAATTAAACATGTATATTTAATGAAGTAGAAGCTAGGTGCTTGAATTCAATTAGGAGTTCATAATTAGCACTTGAATACAGCACATTTTTTAACCGGCACATAGATTGTAAAATGTTCAGATGTAGAAAGTCTAGGGTGGATATTACAAGGTAATCATTTTCTAATTCCAAAATGTCGCTCTAGAGAATCCTTGTTAAATTTTTTCTGTCAGAATATATTTAAATCTGCAATCCCACAAGAATTAATATATTTCGTGAGTGCTCTGAATTGTCACTGTAAATAATTCAAGGGTTCTTTCTTAGGCAAACGTGTTCTTTGTATTGACAGTTACATGTAATATATTTTCTAAAATCGTGTAATGCTAGGAACCTTTGTACAGGGCAGAAGGGGGAGTCTTTGAGTTCAGCGTAACTGCAAGGTCGTTCATTCACCTTCTGAATTCTTTTGTATTTTTACTTCCCTCGAAACCATCACAGTTTTGACTCTAAAAAAGTATCGATTTGGAAAAACTCACACTAAACAGCTGAAATTCTGGTCTGGGGTTCATTTGCTGGAAGGAATTACGGTCAATGTACCTAGACATAATTTTGGGCATTCAGGTATGGAGTAATGGCACATAAATGTACACAAGCGCAAGATTAGCTAAGGTGTTCTTTTGATTTTCGGGTGTCATCCAATTACTGTCTTACTCGGATATTTAACGATGTTGTATCAACTACTGGATTATTTAGCGTCAATGGAATTGGTCATAGCCAGATGGTATTTGGTAAGGGTACATTGTTATGAGAAAGAATTGATGTCCTCTTGGTTGGATATTTTCTCTTCTTTTATTTTTTTAAGATATTGAGACAAGTTTGGGAAAATATGTGTTATGCCATATGGTTTTGGTCGCCAGTTCTTGCGTGAAAGTTCTACCTCTTTACTGGCAATAATACATTTATCGGCTTTTACAATCAAAACCGCAGAAAAATGGATATCACAGATATCAAAACGAGCATACAGTTTTCTGTCTTCGTGGAATTGCTCTACACCACTTCTGAAATGTAGTCTAGTCTTTGGGTGGATAAAGGATTCGTCCCTTCCTTACAGATTATATAAGCGGATTTACATCAAGAACAAAACAATTAGGCTTATTACTACTCGCTCACATAAATGGCACAATAAAAATCACCCGAACACCACAAGAAATATCTCCTTAATTCCATAGCAGAACGAGTTCTACCTGCTCTGTCCACAGTATTAAGAAGAAAACTGTAATCTTATAATGATCGCCACGCCAATGTTTCACTCCGTTGCCGCGGCGACACAAGGGGGTTTAAAAGTCCCATTAGACCATTGTCGAGCTGCGACATTTTCTATTCTAAATGCTCTGATTATAGTATTATGATATCTTAGCTGAAATTACATTTATTTACTGACCTAAAATGTATGTGAAGTAGATTTTCGGCTGTACTTCGGTTGAGGAACATCTCTCTTCAGTGTCCAGCAATAGTCTGTCAACATATTTGGACACCATTTACCCTGGTAGCGGCTTTCAATTCTGCGATGTCCTGGTGGAAATTCTCCCCATGTTCATTGCTCACAGCCCCTAGGTTTTCAGGGAAGAAATCGACATGGGAGTGCAGAGAGTGTATTTTTAAAGACATATTAAGATCTCATGATCTTGTAGTTCTCAATGATCTCACTGACAAGTTCTCTGTAGTTCTCAGACCTGAAGTTTCCTAGAAAGTTTGTGACAACTTTTTTGAAAGACAGCCATGCACCTGCTTATTACATATTTAACTGGATTTCAAATTGCGTATCTTTCATCATTTCCCTTATTTGAGAGCCAACAAATATTCCTTCTTTTAATTCAGCTTCACTGATTCTTGAAAACTTATTTTTCAGAAAGATAAATGCACTGCCATCACGATCCATTGCTTTCACAAAATTCTTAATTAAGTCTAGTTTGATATGCAGTGGAGATAATAAGATTTTTTCAGAACTTACAAGTGGTTGGTTAAGAACATTTTCTTGTTCTTGATAAAGTGACTCCCTGTTTGGCCAGTTCTTTTTTATGTAATGATTATTTTTATCTCTGCTATTCCACTTGCACAAAAAGCAACAAAATTTAGTATAGCCAAGCTGTAACCCAAATAAGATAGCTATTACTTTGAAATCCCCAGATATCTGCCAAGAAAAATTGTGATACTTGATAGTAGATTGTAAGAGCTTCATATTCTCATCTATTTTTCTTCATACCAACTACATGGGCTAAAGGAATGGATGGATATTTGTTTCCATTATGTAGTAACACTCCTTTAGAACTTGTTTTCGAGGAGTTTATGAACAAATGTCAATCAGGTTTATGCTCAACACCCAGTGACTCGAACAAATTCTCAACATCAATGCAGAAAACTAGGTCCTCTCTTTAGGAAACAAATGCTCAAATTCCTTTTGGCATTGGCGGAATAAATTTACTTTGGTGTCACCTTGCAGCAGCTTCCAACCTTTCAATCTTGAGGTGGGTAATTTTGCCTTGCTTTTACTTGAATCAGGATCCCGAATCAAATCATTTAAATCGTTTTGTGTTAAAAAGAGATGTTCATATATAGTGTCATCTTCCACAAAAACTGGATCTTTCTGTAATTCATTCTGAACATCAGGAACACTTTGAATTACTTCAGTCAATGTTATGTCATCTGTTGGAGTTGGTATGGGGAGTCATGGCCCATGAAACACTAGTCGAATTGCTGAATCTAAAAATAGATTCTTAACAGTGTGCCTGGACATAGAATTTATTCCAGATATATTTGTCAACCGGAAGTAGCAGTCTGTCAAATGATCCTTAGGTTCGCGCCATATCATATGGACTGCAAAAGGCATATGACGGCCAGTTAATAGTGTTACACATTTGACACAACAGATTTCCGGTGCCCATGTCTTGTTCTGGTCTATTTTGTTGTTAAAATAACAGCCATAAGCTCTTCTAACTAAAGGAGTAAAATTTGTTCTTGTTGTTGTTGTTGTTGTTGTTGTCTAGTGCCTTGCATTTGGCAATGAAGCCATTAGCAGTCGCGCTTTCCAATACTTTTGAACTGTAGTGTCTTCTGATCTTAATGCTTCACAGGTCTTCAAGTGGTCTTCACCTCTCCGCTTTTAAAGTGAGCTCACCACACATGTAACAGAAATTGTTTCTATCATTAAGACACTTTCGAGACATGTTTCTTATACACTAAACACTTTATAATGCACTGTTAGGTACGATATATACACTTCTATCACAATTCAATTGACAACAGAAGACAGCACAGGATTAACTTCTTTCTTTAAAGAAAGTGTCTATTCATCTAGGAATTTTACCTTATAATCACGCTTCCCGAGGGAAATACCATTGGTGTTATTCGTGAATTGACAGACAACAATCACCAACAATAAGTCAATCGTTGACACAATGGAATGAAATATAAATGTAAAATACTCCTTCTTATCAACATGTCATATACCACAAATGCCAATAAACGGGGAAAAAAATTGTTTTTAAAATAAAAAAGAAATTGTGAGTGATGGAAAATTTCTGATTTCATATTCGGAATCAGCAGATGGCAATATGTAAGAAACACCCGAAATTATTTATTTAACAAAATCATTGACCAGTGGACCTCAGAATGGCTCGAAATTAAAACAGGAGTAAAACGGGATTGCAGTCTCTCCCTCCTTCTGTTTATAATGCACATGAACGAAATAATCTTCAGGAATTGAGACAAATGCGACATGATCAGTTCCAGATTAACAAATTTAAAAATAGGTTCATTGATAACCTACTTTTAATATCATCTGCAGAAAATAATTTACAATACTCTGTACATAATTTAGACATCATTGCAAAGAATATAACATGGAAATAAATACAGGAAAAAAAAAACAAAGTTATGCCCTTCTGGTGAAAATACCCTGTCCCTAGTAAAATATGTTTGGATGGCAAAATTTTAGAATGAGTTAATCATTTTATATTATCTTGGCTACAAATTAATATTTGATAATGATTTGGATAGTCTATAATAAGCAAAATTGTAAAATACACCAAAACTATGGAAATAATGAACAGGATAATGAAACCTTCCCTGATACAGAAAAGCACTAGAATACGCCTTTAACAAACCTTGCACTCTGTTATGGTAGTGGGGCATGGACATTAAGGTGAATGGATGAAAGCATGAGATTTATGCGAAGAACAGCATAATATACAAAATGGGACCATAAACGCAAATAGGACATAATGGAAGAACTCAGTCTGGAATCATTCTATTTCATATAAAAATATCAGAACTGGATGAGCCATTTGCAATGTATGAGATCCCACATAATTCCAAATGCTATGCTTCACTGTCAACCCCAGGGGAAAAGATATCTGGGACGTTCGAAAAAGAGTTAGGGAGAAAATTTCTCTTTATTATGAGATTGTAATAGTCCACGTGGCCTAATACTTGTATAGATGATGATGATGATGATGATGAAGATGAAGTCAGGTAGATAGAGGTGTTTGGGAATGCTTCTTGTTGCGCAGTAGCAAAATGTAACAAAAGCATGGTGTGGTTGTTTTGGTTTTCGCACACCCATACTGCATATGAAAGGAATTTCCCGCCATCGAGTACAGTTAGGGGAAAATTATTATGTGCTGACAATAAATTCTGAATATTATTGTTTTTACAAAATATGCTAATTTGAGGCTTTTGTGGCACAAGATACTGAAAATATGCTACATTACATGCTCAGTAGTCCATTATATACGAGAAACCCTGATATATGCGAAAATATGTACAATTAATTTTGAATATTCGTTATTACATCCATTCAAATCATGTATAAAATAATTTTCTATGACTTGCAAATGGACAGTAAAAATATGCAGTTCCATACGAATCCTCACCCTATTAATATGCCATTCACTGAAGGCGAGTGAATGCAATGACCCATGCTTGACCACCAAGTTTATTTTGTTTCTTGCAGATGAGATCGCACTTGGCATACCAGTGCCAGAATTCGGACTAGAGGCCATGCCAACTGATATAGAAGCCAGGAACGAAAATCTCGTGCCAGATCCCACGTTAGATCCTAAGACAGCTGACATTCTAGCTGCCACAGAAGCTGGCAAGCAAGATCTCATGCCAGATCCCATGTTAGAACCTATGCCAGCTGGCGAGCAAGATCTCATACCAGATCCCATGTTAGATCCTATACCAGCTGCCATAGAAGCTGGCAAGCAAAATCTCATGCCAGATCCCATGTTACATTCTATGACAGCTGCCATTGAAGCTCGCAAACAAATTCTCATGCCAGATCCCATGTTACATCCTATGCCAGGTGCCGTAGAAGCTGGCAAGCAAGATCTCATGCCAGATCGCATGTTAGATCCTATGCCAGCTGCCATGTTAACTGCCATAGAAGCTCACAATCAAGATCTCATCCCAGATCCCATGTTAGATCCTATTCCAGCTGCCACAGAAACTGGCAAGCAAAATCTCACGCCAGATGCCATGCTAGATCCCATACCAGCTACCATGACAGCTGCCATGCCACCACCCATGTTAGATCCCATGCTGGCTACCATGCCAGACCCCATGCTAGCTGCCATGCCAGTTCTCATGTTAGATGCCATGCCAGTTCCCGTCCCTGCTGCCATGTTAGCAGCCATGCCAGATCTGATGCGAGGCCCCATGTTAGATCCCATGCCGGTATCTTCATTGGAACATCTACCAGCAGAAGATGATGAAAGGAGATCGAAGGGTTGCTGCTGGCCCTTTATGAGATATGTATCTTTTATACTTCGTCGTCTAGCTGCCATAGAAGCTGGCAAGCAAGATCTCATGACAGATCCCATGTTAGATCCTATGCCACCTGCCATACTAGCTGCCATAAAAACTGGCAAGCAAGATCTCATGCCAGATCGCATGTTAGAACCTATGCCACCTGCCGTGCTGGCTGCCATTGAAGCTGGCAAGCATGATCTCATGCCAGATCCCATGTTAGATCCTATGCCAGCTGCAGTAGAAGCTGGCAGGCAAGATCTCATGCCAGATTCCATGTTAAATCCTATGCCAGCCGCCATGCTGGCTGTCGTACAAGCTGGCAAGCAAGATCTCATCCCAGATCGCATGTTAAATCCTATGCCAGCTGCCATGCTAGCTACCATGCCAGTTCCCATGCTAGCTACCAAGGCTGATCCCGTCCCTCCTGCCATGCCAGATCCCGTACCAGCTGCCATGCTAGATCTCATACCAGCTACCATGTTGGCTGCCATGCCACCACCCATGTTAGATCCCATGCTAGCTGCCATGCCAGCCCCAAAGTTAAATGCCATGCCAGAGCCCATGCTAGCTGCCATGCCTGTTCCCATATTAGATGCCATGCTAGATCCCGTCCCTTCTGCCATGGTAGCAGCCATGTCAGATCTCATGCTAGGCCCGATGCTAGATCCCATGCCGGCATTTTCATTGGAACATCTACCAGGAGAAGAAGATGAGGAAAGAAGAAATAAGGGTTGCTGCTGGCCCTTTATAAGATATGTATCTTTAAGGCTTCGTCGTCTAGCTGTTATAGAAGCTGGCAAGCAAGATCTCATGACAGATCCCATGTTAGGTTCAATGCCATCTGCCATACTTGCTGCCATAAAAGCTGGCAAGCAAGATCTCATGCCAGATCGCATGTTAGTTCCTATGCCAGCTGCCATGCTAGCTGCCATAGAATCTGGCAAGCATGATCTCATACCAGATCCCATGTTGAATCCTATGCCAGCTGCCATAGAAGCTGGCAAGCAAGATCTAATGCCAGATCTCATGTTAGATCCTATGCCAGCTGCCATGCTAGCTGCCATAGAAGCTGACAAGCAAGATCTCATGCCAGATCCAATGCCAGCTGCCATAGAAGCTGGCAAGCATGATCTCATGCCAGATCCCATGTTGGATCCTATGGCAGGTGCCATGCTAGCTGCCATAGAAGCAGGCAAGCAAAATCTCATGCCAGATCCCATGTTAGATGATATGGCAGCTGCCATGCCAGTTCCCATGCTAGCTAACATGGCAAATCCCGTCCCTGCTGCCATTTCAGATCCTGTACCAGCTGCCATGCTAGATCCCGTGCCAGGTACCATGCTAGTTGCCATGCCACTACCCATGTTAGAGCCCATGCTAACTGCTATGCCAGCCCCCATGTTAAATGCCATGCCAGACACCATTATACCTGCCATGCCAGTTCCCATGTTAGATGCCATGCCAGTTCCCGTCAGTTCTGCGATGTTAGCAGCCATGCCGGATCTCATGCGAGGCCCCATGGTAGATCGCATGCCAGCATCTTCATTGGAACATCTACCAGCAGAAGTAGATGAGGAAAGAAGAACCAAGGGTTGCTGCTGGCCCTTTATAAGATATGTATCTTTTAGGCTTCGTCATCTAGCTGCCATAGAAGCTGGCAAGCAAGATGTCATGACAGATCCCATGTTAGATCCTATGCCAGCTGCCATACTAGCTGCCATAAAAACTGGCAAGCAAGATCTCATGCCAGATCGCATGTAAGATCATATGCCAGCTGCCATGCTAGCTGCCATTGAAGCTGGCAAGCATGATCTCATGCCAGATCCCATGTTATATCCTATGCCGGCTACCATAGAAGCTGGCAACTAAGATCTCATGCCAGATCGCATTTTAGATCATATGGCAGCTGCCATAGAATCTGGCAAGCAAGATCTCATGCCAGATCGCATGTTAGATCTATGCCAGCTGCCATAGAAGCTGGCAAGCATGATCTCATGCCAGATCCGATGTTAGATCTTATGCCAGCTGCCATAGAAGCTGGCAAGCAAAATCTCATGCCAGATCCCATGTTAGATCCTATGCCAGCTGCCATGCCAGTTCCCATGCTAACTACCATGGCAGATCCCCTATCACCTGCCATGCTAGATCCCGTACCAACTACCATGCTAGCTGCCATGCCAGACCCCATTCTAGTTGCCATGCCTGATCCTGTCCCTGCTGGCATATCAGGTCCAATGTCAGCAGCCATGCCAGATCTCATGCGAGCCACCATAGTAGATCTCATGCCGGCACCTTCATTGGAACATCTTCCAGCAGAAGAAGATGAGGAAAGAAGAACGAAGAGTTGCCGCTGACCCTTTATAAGATATGTATCTTGTGGGCTTCGTCGTCTTTTGTGGGGTAAGTAGTTATAAATTTTATGGCTAAGAGCCATTTCCAGGTAGATCGCCCTTAGCGTGATCCTATGTTTCCCTGACCATTTGTTCATAGTCAAGCAATTCTGTTAGAATAATTTTAGATTATATGCACTCCGTAATGTTACCAACTATTAAAGCTTTCATTTTGTTTGGCGGCATTTTTCTTGATGTGCTAAAAATATGTCTGATAACATGCTCTGTCCCTTGCTTCCACCCAATGAACAGTGAAAGATAATATCTTCTGAACAATATATCAGGTCTATTTGCTTACCTTAGGACAGTGTTTCTCAACTGATGGCGTGCGTGCTCCTGGGTAGCCTATACTTGAACAGTGAAGTGGAAGGTTCAGTTTTCTTTGTCCATAATAAAGGTGCTTAATTTAACACTTTACATATTACTAATATTGATTGATTAATCTGTGCATTACGTGTTAGAAACATGGTATGATTATGTTCATGACTGTTTAATAGTAACTTTTTAATGGTTGTCACGTGTTAAAGTAACTTCACTGTTAATTAAATTTATTATGATGGCACTTAATAAATGATAAAATCTAAGTGAGCACATACACAATATAGTCTTAGAAATACTTTAATAGGGTAAAGTCACTAATATTGGTATTGTCCTCCCCTTCGAAGGTTGTGACTGCGCTTGCAGTAGGCCTACTTATGAGCCGTCCCTTGTTTCAGTATTCTACAGGTTTATGACTTCCACAGGGAGGATCCTTTTTTGTCATTTGTTTGGTACTGTTGGTGGAGGGATATTATAAAAGAATCAGAGGTGGCAAGGAGTTGATTGAATATTGCTTCTTGGGCTTCTTCTGGCATTTGTCCAATTGGAAGTAATGCCTCGGAAATAATAGCAGAACCATGCATGAATGAGTATTTTATGTACAGTCACAGGCATGGGATATCAAGAGTACAGTGAGACAAATAATCTGGCAGTCTCGGTTGCAAATTTTTCAAATTCATTTGTGTTTGTTTCAAATCCACAGGATGTGGTCTTAAGTATAATTCCACATCTGTGGACGAGATTCCTGTCAATGCCAGTTATTTCAGGACTTACTTCTTCATTATCAAAAAATTGTCTGGCAGTGTTGCCATTGTTTGTGTTTCCGCTTCCACCTGTCTTGGTTTGGTCTACCATGAGCCCTAATTCAGAACGGAATTTACTTTGGATTTCTTTCTTGCGAGTGGCCACACCTTCTTTCAATTTCTTGCTTCTCACTTGCCAAACTTAAAATGCTAAGTGGTAGGAAAGATAGAGGAAACACTCGAAGAAGCGAATCCAGCCATGCAAAGTTGACAAGCCAAATTTAAAGGTAGATGTATCAACTTTTTTCTTGCCTATGCCATCTAACTGGTTCATTTCTTTCGGTGTTGCCCCGCAGATGTAACACCTTTGGGTTCATAAAGTTGACGTCACAGCATTACAAATTTTGCCATCTATCATGATTAGTACTATTTCATGGTTGATTTCTAGCTCTTTTCCAAACAAACTAATGTGAGTGGAACTAAGGGCACATATCTGTTCTTCAATGTAAGCTACTTCTTCCTTAGAAGGTTTAGCAGTCTCTTTTGGAAATTGTACCCTTATGGGGCAACAGATGATTGAGGATTTTGCCAATCAATAATTTTTTCTCCATTTTCGTTTGAAGAATAAAGCTGCAAAGCGACTATAGACGTGAAGAAAATATCAGTCAGAAAACCCCTCTGCCCTTTGTTTGTAGAGTGAATGTCCACTACTGCCATCACAGCCCCACTTTGAAAGTAATGTCATAGATAGTTTTTCGTCTTCCATATTCTCAATTACTGGTTATTGTGAGCTCAGAATTCGGTCAGCTGTATGATTCAGTAAATCTTGAAGTTTTACTTTTGCAAGGAATTTTGTGACCATTACAGATTCAGGATAACAGCTTTTCTTTGCATTTAAAATCCTTTTATATGATGGATATATATCTGCATTTTGATCTTTGGCACCTCATCTCATCATATTGTACTGGTGTGTTGTAAAATCTGCCTCCAGGAAAAGCACCAAGGCCTCTTCTTCATCATAGCGTCTTGCAACAGAGCTGCTAGTTGATGCCAACGTGCAGGTTTTTCTAATTTTGAAAGCTCTAGTAGATGTTTTATCTATCTCCTCTAAAAATTTAGCATGGTTTTCACTGCCAGACTAGTGACACTTCATTTTTGCAGTGAATGTTAAACTTTCCACACTCTCTGCAGATTTTCTTACATTGTCAGTTTTTCTATGCTAAGACCTACTACTGCTCCCCCCAAACTCTGCTAGTGGTCTTCCTCTTTTCTGTAGAGTTGGTTTCACAGCATTTAAACCACATACAAACTCTTTATCTAACCACTGCTCATTGTTTTTAAAAAACCTATCACTCATTTTGTTCGATTTATTGAGTCTGTGAAACAATTTACTGCAAAAACGGGAAGCATGTCTTTCTAACAATTTAATTTGATCATAGGAGTCTTCTATACCGATTTTTGTAATAAGAAACTGCAATACTACGTCTTTCTGTTTCTCAAGATGGCTTTATTCCTTCTGTAAAATATCAAACAATTCCTTCCTTTGGAATGGTACTCCATTTTGAAACCAAAATAAATGACGAAAAATTTGTTATTTTTAACTTTTATAACTATTTGATAGCCAAATTGAACATAGTTTTGCTTTAGAGAAGAAATTAAGTAATACTGAGAATATTCGTATTTTAGATTTTATTTTGAAATATGCCAATAAATATATTTATCTAAATCTTATCAAAAGGGGCAAGTATGGGCAGTTTTACCTTTCGACATCATTAAGGAAACATGTCAGACTACCCATTACTCAAGGAAATAATATGGGGCAACGTGAGTCAATTTTTGTTGGTCTGCATAAAACCGAACTTAAGGAATCACAAAATAAAATTGTACGTAATATGGTTACATGTCCCCAACCAAGCATAATATACTTAATCATTATAATAATAACAACGTACTCTTAATTCAAAAACAAAACTCTAACAATCTATAGTAACACTTACCTGAAAATCAACCATAGAAGCACAAAAAATGATAATTGAAATTCAGATTGAAAAAACACAACCACAACACAGCAAAAACGACACTTCATGCACTTGCTTGAAAGGTTCGAATACAACTGCGTAGAATTAGACCTGCTACGAGGGTGGCTGTTTTATCACCACCAGACCTTGGAGATAATTGGGGTATGTTGTAAACACCATAAAACTAAAAATGGAAAAATCATTTTTGGTCAGTGTTTGAGTCTCTTGGAAACACTGTGCAATATGGCGACAATTAAGCATTGTAGTCACAATTTACATTTATTTTATTTCTTTTTAGTAGGTTATTTTGCGATGCTGTATCACCATCTTAGGTTATTTAGCATCTAAATGAGATGAAGGTGATAACGCCGATAAAATGAGTCTGGGATCGGGCACTGATAGTTATCCAGCATTTGCTCATTTTCCCTCTAGTTACTTATCCTTTATTATAAACCATGAAGTCATTAAATTACGACATATATATGGAATTTATTATTGGTGAAGCTACAAGAGAAGAACGTTTTCGCCATGAAATAGCATCTTCAGGTCTTGTGCAATTAGTTAACACAAAATGAACACTTTCAGGAATATCTGGTTTTCTAAAAAAATACTCTTTTAAATATACATATAAGCATGAATCAATAAGACAACGACAATGATAAAATAACTACTAGATTGTTAAAATGTGTGTTACAAATGTAACATCAATAGGTTATAGAGAATAACCAAAGTCCATATTATAAAATGTGATGCCATGGTTAAATGCAAAAACTAATAAAGGATTTTCTTGATAGTAACAGAGTATATGTTATAAGTGCGTAGAACGGTCTTAATGGTTGCTCAAAACCGTTACATAATTTAGAAGTAAGGCACACAGTGTATAATATAAATATCTTGAGTATCTTCATCAATATTCAATCTGGTTGTACATGCTGTGTTACGTAACTTGATTGTATTATAGCATTTTGGACGATAAATTTGAGGAGAAATTCTGCAACCACAATAAGAGAAGTTTTTTAGAAAAATGTGAGTATGAATAGATGAACCATGAAAGGTGATGTGTGAAGAATGCTGTTCGATGTAATACTTACATGGAAGTTGTTGGGGGGAGTTACGATTTTGTGTAGAGGAGTATTTAAGTTGGATAACTGTTCGTTAATTAAATGTTTATTATTATTTATTTAAGTGTTTTGCAAAGTAGTTCTCTTCTGCTATGCTTATGTATTTGCTATTATTAATTGTAAGATATTTGTTGTGTTCGTGAATTCGTGATTGTTATTCATTAATGTATTGCAAACTTGGATTTATTCCTGTTATGTTTGAAATTTGCTTCATGCTCACTGTAACAGGTTCTGAAATTCCTTTTGCTTTGATCTATGTATTTACTACAACAATTTTTACAAATTATTTATTAAATATATTCTGCTATTGTCTAGATTGTTTTGACTTAGTATTTTATTAGGAATAATATTGTTGAATTTATCATTTGAACTGAAAGCAATATTGATTTTTTTCTTTTTCAAAGAAATTACGTAGCTTGTGTAAGATATTACCGAAAAAAAGGCATTGGTTTACAGTTTTTCTTTTTGTTTTTCTGTTCAATTTGGGTTACTGTAATACCTATGTTGGTTTTAGTTTTAAACTTATTTTTCCATTTGCGGATCCCGTTAACAATAGTTTTTTGAAAGTTATATTGAGGTTAAGATTTCAGACAAGTTGAAAGTATATATAATAATGAATTGTTTTATAATTTTAGTCAACAACTTATTTCTGTTATTTCACATCACAACTTTATCACAAATATTTTCGATTTAAAAAAAATCATATTCAGGTGGAGAGACATAAATTGACAAATTGAACATATATATATCGTGTATGCTGTGTGGAATGTGAGTAGGAAGGGAGAGGGGAGTTTTTATCGAGAAGCCAGACAAAACTACTCTATAAATGGTTATATGGTAATGCAATATAGGGGATTTTGTTAATTATGAATTTGTTCATTTAACAATTGTATGTTTTGATTATAATTCCTGGCTATGAAGTATTCCTCACCTGTATTAATTAAATATGTATCATTTACTGTTTTTAAGATTTGCAATGTGTTGTGAATACCATTAAGTCCATAACCTGTGTTAATTGAGTGGCAAATTTTGTTTTATTTCTATTGTTAATGAAATTGGATTCATGTTCCTTGTATCCAGTATGAAAATTCCTTTTTGTTTGGCCGATGTATTTCATATTGCAGTTAGTACCGGTACAATTTAAGTGATAAACTCCATTATGTAAATGTTTGTTAGTGTTCCTGATTTTATTGGGGATTATACTGTTTAATGTATTGTTGATTTTATAAGTAATGTTTATATTTTCTTTTTTGAAAAGGCAGATATTTGATTATTAGTTTTCCCTATATAGGTTATAGAGTTCCAGGTTTGACTTTATTGGATTCTATAGGTTGTAAAGTTGTAATTCTGTTGTGGATAAAGTTCTGAATCTTTTCTTATTAAAACCATTCTCAATAATAATTGTATTATGTATTTGTATTCTGTTGAGTAGGCTTGTTTATTAAGAGGTGTGTTTATTAAATGATCGACTAAAATCCTGAATTTACAAATGTTGTGGGAATATGGATTTTTATTCAACTTTATTCAAATTGATTTATTTAATACACAAGGTTTGCACTACATTAACCATTGCATCCCGAAAGAGCAGAAGCTCGTGCTTGGGCACAGTTCAGTCTACGTATATAAAATTGAAGAGTCTTAATTCAGCACACTAATATTAATATCTAGTAAACTACAGATCATGTAATGACATATACAAATATACAAAATACAAAGTATGCGAGTATTAGATTACAATTTTAAACTCATATGGCTTAAGGAAAGACAAAACAATTAAATAATTAATCTAATTTGTTTCCTAAATCTATGTGTGTTTAATGTACTTAGTTCAGAATAAGCTCTAATTAATGCTTTATATATTCTGGGTACAAAATTTCTGCTGTGTTTTAATCCAGCAGTTGTGTGACATTTGGGGGTGTTTAGAAAGAAACTGTAGTTTTGTCTAGTACAGTATTCATGAGGATCAAATTTAAATTTATTGTTATTTTTATGGAAGTAAATCAGCAATATTTGTTTATAAATTTGTTCTAGATTTGATGCATCATATTTCTGAAAAATTAATTTCGTTGGGTAATCAAAAGGTTCATATAGACAAATTTTTATAATTCACTTTTTTGGAGCAATTTTAAAGGGTGAATAGTCGATTTTTCCATTCCTCCCCAACCTAATATAGGCCTACCGTACCTACTGAATTATTGATTGAAACAGAGCTAAGTACACAGTACACAGAACATAAATCAGTAAATAAGAACATAGAATGGAAAATTTGTGGATTGTTTTACGCAATCTGTTACACAGGAATGAGATATGCTTGTCCCATTTTAAATGTTGGTCAATAATGATGCCTAAATATTTAACTTGTGAAGATACTGTATATTCAAAGCATTACATGAGCAAGTAGGTAGGTTACAATCGTGTATTGTTATACTTCTATTATTATTTATTTGTCACCAGACTTGTGAATTGGTATCACCACATCATGTTTTAGGGCTGAGGGAAATACATCTTGAGATATGCACAAGTTAAATATAAAGGCAAGTGGTTTAGAAATAGCTTCGATAATAAGTAACAGGGTATTTGTTGTAATACTACTAATACCAGGAGCAACATTATTTTTTAAACTATGTACAATATTAACGATTTCACATTCGTTTACAGGAAACATAAACATAGGTGATAAACTTTTATTATAAATAAGCTTATAGTGATGAGTATGAAATACTTTCTT
This sequence comes from Periplaneta americana, assembly GCF_040183065.1. Taxonomy (NCBI): domain Eukaryota; kingdom Metazoa; phylum Arthropoda; class Insecta; order Blattodea; family Blattidae; genus Periplaneta; species Periplaneta americana. The sequence goes on along the minus strand of NC_091124.1, from coordinate 60,997,432 downwards.
TTTTTTATATATTAGATGTGATGTCATGACCTACATTAGTAAAATGATCGTTAAATTCGTTTGCAATAGTTTTCTTATTTTCAATTTCATTCCATTTCGACTCATAATTGTCTTTAAATTAGTATTTTTATTACATTGGGTGTCAGTAACTTCGTTTATGGTCTGCCAAAATTGCTTTGGATTATTATTATTTTTGCAATATCTTTCAGAATAATATTTGATTCTCCGATTTCTTATTACATTAGTGATAATATTTTTATATTTTCTGTAATAATTTAATAAAATAATGTTTTATGGGTCACATTTAACTTGCTTAGCAAACTTATCTCTAGATCGTATTGATTTAACAATACCTGTGGTAATCCAAGGTTTAATATTTTTGTACTTATTTGAGAATTTGAGAGGGATATGATTAGAATATTTGCAAATAAGGTTACGAAGTATTTTATAAAAATTATCGAAACATGTATCTGCGTCTTCATTGTAGAATATAGATTCCCAAGTTATATTATTAATATGAGATATTAGGCTTTCATGGTTTATAATTACTTATAATTGTTCGAAGGTTCAGTGGCTTCTCTGCTAATACTTCTATTACTGATTGACAAAAATGCAAAAGTCATTGAATCCTCTAGATTCAAAACCCCCTAAAGACCATTTTGTTCAAAACTTAGTTATGTCCACATTTTGCTTGCTAAGAATGAATTCTAATGAAGATCGAAGAAGTGAGAGTGGGATTGATTATTTGTTGTGACGTTGGTAGATGGAGACTTGATGCTGTTGACTGAACACAAAGACCGGTAGACAATGAGTGTGCATTGTGTGCGACTGAAATGATGACGAAAGGGTGTATGTTATATCATGCATATTTAATCTCAAGCAATTGATATTAATCGTTGATTTTAAATATTATTAAATTTTAATTTATGCATAATGAAAAAAAAAATATATATTATATTATATTTTCTTTAAAAAATTCTAATGACTTGTAAAGTTTGAATTAAAAAAGCCAATAAATTTAAAGCAAAAGGTTTGTTAAAAGTCACTGTTAGGTTGAAAATTCCCTGTGTTTGCCATCAGTTATTGTCAAAATCCTTTAATTTGTGAAAGTGGATATAGGGGATTTTGAATCTATAGGATTCAATTGAGGAGCGTTCTTTCAATATGTAGATAGATGTTACCAAGTTTTTCAGTAATTACGTTTTTTTCTTTACACCTAGAATTATTATTTTTTTCCATACTTTTCACACACGGAAACATTAGTCATATTGAAGGTAATTTAAGGATAATATCGAAATAAAAAATATATTTTAATATTTTACTATGTTTAATTGTAAATTCTATAAGTTTTTTCAAAAATCGACAAATGCTCACTATGAGACCAAGTTCTTCTATTAAGTTTATCATTTTCTATTTTTTTTGTTTTATTACTTTTAACGCTGAAATTACTCTAATAAATCAGTAAATAATGCACAATAGTTTTACATAGCGTAATAATCAACAATAAACAATTAAATATATGTATTCTGAATTATTAATTAAAGAACATAATTATTATTTAGAGTTATTAAGTTCACATTTATAGTTTTCTGTAATGAAGGAAGCGTGGAGATTTTGTAGATGTAATATAATATAATATAACATAGTATAGTGTGGTGTGGTGTGGTGTGGTGTGGTGTGTAGTGGGGTGGGGTGGGGTGTGGTGTGGTGTGGTATGCGGTGCGGTGCTGTGGTGTGGTGTGGTGTGGTGTGTGGTGCGGTGCGGTGCGGTGTGGTGTGGTGTGGTGTGGTGTGGTGGGTGGGGTGGGGTGGGGTGTGGTGTGGTGTGGTGTGTGGGGTGGGGTGGTGTGTGGTGTGTGGTGTGGTGTGGTGTGGTGTGGTGTGGTGTGGTGTGGTGTGGTGTGGTGTGGTGTGGTGTGGTGTGGTGTGGTGTGGTGTGGTGTGGTGTGGTGTGGTGTGGTGTGGTGTGGTGTGGTGTGGTGTGGTGTGGTGTGGTGTGGTGTGGTGTGGTGTGGTGTGGTGTGGTGTGGTGTGGTGTGGTGTGGTGTGGTGTGGTGTGGTGTGGTGTGGTGTGGTGTGGTGTGGTGTGGTGTGGTGTGGTGTGGTGTGGTGTGGTGTGGTGTGGTGTGGTGTGGTGTGGTGTGGTGTGGTGTGGTGTGGTGTGGTGTGGTGTGGTGTGGTGTGGTGTGGTGTGGTGTGGTGTGGTGTGGTGTGGTGTGGTGTGGTGTGGTGTGGTGTGGTGTGGTGTGGTGTGGTGTGGTGTGGTGTGGTGTGGTGTGGTGTGGTGTGGTGTGGTGTGGTGTGGTGTGGTGTGGTGTGGTGTGGTGTGGTGTGGTGTGGTGTGGTGTGGTGTGGTGTGGTGTGGTGTGGTGTGGTGTGGTGTGGTGTGGTGTGGTGTGGTGTGGTGTGGTGTGGTGTGGTGTGGTGTGGTG